>NW_017616605.1:0-240000 GCF_001879475.1 Ipomoea nil | reverse complement strand
CAAATAAAAGGGGTTATATGGGATCTCCCTGTCGGATTCCTTTCCCTGGCCGAAACCAGTCGGAGATTCCTCCATTCCAGTTGATAGCCAGCCTCGATGTAGTCATACAATTCATAAATCATAATATTTCTTCTCCATTGGTCATTAAGACCAATATCTTGCAGGGTACCATTGATGAAGTTCCAAGCCAACCTGTCATATGCTTTTTCCAAGTCTACTTTGATCACCATCCAACCCAGACATCCTTTCTTTTCTGTCATCGAGTGTAGAACCTCTTGGTAGACAATAATGTTGTCAGTTATTTGTCTTTGAGGCACAAAGCTTGTTTGATGAGGCCCAACAAGCTTCTTGGAGGCTTCTTTTAGTCTAGAAGTCATCATCTTGGTAATGAGTTTACAGGTGACGTTGCACAACTCAATGGGTCTAAGATTTCTAACATTATCAGGGTTAGGAACTTTTGGGATGATAGAGAGGAATGTGTCATTGCAAGAATCCGGTAATACACCCTCTGCAAAAAAATTTAAGACGAAATTTGTTAAACAATCACCAATCGTGTCCTATGAGTGCTGATAGAATGCTGTTGTAAAGCCATCAGGCCCTGGGGCCTTTGTGGGAGCCATATCAAACAAAGCGGCTTTGGTTTCCTCTTTAGAGAATGGCGCATTAATAAGACTCCAGTCTTCTACACTCAGGATTGGGAATTGACTATGTATGGGCTCGTGGTGAGGAATAATGTCTTGTTCCGTGAAGAGGAGCTTAAAATAATCAAAGATGTGCTCCCTGATCCGTATGTCAGTATTATACACATTCCCAGCATCATCTTTAAGCGAATTGATCCTATTTGTGTTCCCTTTGACAGTTGTAGCCGCATGGTAGTAACGTGTGTTTCGATCTCCCAAAACGATCCACTCCTATCTAGACTTTTGGAACCAGATTAGTTCCTCTTGGAAGAGGACTTCTTCGAGTTCCTTGCGAAGTTTCCTTTCTAATTTGATCACGTCTGACCTCTGATGAACTGCCAGACTTCGTTGTATTCCAGAAATTCTGGCTAGTAGCCTCTTTTTCTTCATGAATACATTTCTGAAAATATTAATGTTCCAGTGAGCCAAGGCAGAGAGGCCAAATAGGTCTTATTCACTTCTACATCCTTGTTGATATCCCAATACTTCTTCACAAAATCCTTGTATTTGGGATGCGAAATCCAAGCAATATTGAACTTGAACCTCTTGACTCTGGGTTGTACCACCACCGGTTCTGTATTAATAAGCAGAGGAATATGATCAGAACCAACCATTGGGAGGTGTTGAATACAAGTGTTGGGATAAGAGCAATTCCATTCAGTATTGCCCAGGGCCCTATCTAGTCTTGCACCTTTGAATGTAGGTGCATCCACTCCCTGCATCCATGTAAATTTGGATCCCACGTAACCCAAATCGATTAGCCCTTCTCGGAATATCCAGTCATTGAAATTAGCACATCTAGCCATAGAGAAGACATCTGGGTTACTAACTTCATCAGAGTTTGTTATCGAGTTGAAGTCTCCTGCTATTAACCAAGGAAATTGATAGACAAAGTTACTTGATGCTAAGTCAGTAAAGAGTTTCCTTCGGAGAGAGATGTTAGGGCTACCATATACTACAGATAGTATCTAGATAGCAGAGTTGATGCCATTGATTTTCAAGGTAATAAATTGAGGGTGTGTTTCCACAATCTCAACAACAATACTGTTCCTCCAAAACACCCATATACCTCCAGAAAAGCCCACGGCCTCGACCCTGATCCACTCATCAAAACCTAGGCTCAAGCAGATTCTGTTGGCATGGGTACCTGAAACTTTTGGTTCAAAAAGACAAACAATACATGGATTATAAATCCTGACAAAATTTTTAAAGGTACGGAAAAAGTTACCGATGCCGCCCCCTGACAATTCCAAGTTAAACAAAACATAAAAACAGATAATCTAGGAGAAAGAAACGCCTAAAGAGGCGGGTGATCAGTCACCACTGGGCCGATGGGGCCAACATCATTCATCGAAACATCCTGGGGGTTGCGCTGACTTCCAGAGGTTGTTACAATGTCCAGAGGATCATTCATTTGGGCCATTGCTCTCTCAATCAGTGGGGGGAACTCCAGTTGATCCTGCATGTGATACACCACTGAACTTGTGATGTTACGCCCCCTATTTGTTCCACGGACTACTGTATGTTCGGATTCAGCAGCCGCTCTTCTAGGGTAGTTGCCTCTACCACCCCTGCCTCTGAGAGCTCCTCGAAAGCCTGGTGGTGGTTGTCTTGGTGTTCCCCTATGCACTGGTTGATGCACCTGCTGATGGGATGGGTTGTTATCGATATTCCTAGTAGTTCTAATACTCGGAAGGTTGGCATTCATAACTTGCCCTATTGGGCTGGTATTTTGCTCTACAGTAGCAGGATTTTTGTTTTCTCCTTTAAGATTGGCTAGGGAGGCAAAATGCGTTTGATCACCCAAGCCTTCAGTTGTGATAATGGGAGGTTGCTGCCTGCCCGGTGTTTGGCGAGAACCTCATCTTCTTGGTCCTTTTCTATCCCTCCTTGTGACCAACATCCAGGGTCCATAATCAGCCGATAAATCTGGCTTAGTACTGACTAGCTGCAGGGGTTGGTTTTCCTTGACTGGAGGAGGTCTGTTGTTGGCCTCATCATGCTGCATGGTGGTACCTACAGGATCTTGGTTATCTTCTGTTTCACTGCTTCTACACTGATTAACTCTATGGCCGTAAAGGCCACATTTGAAGCAGACAAGGTGGAGGCCTTCATATTCTACCGGCCATTCCTTTTCTTCTAGCGTAACTTTAGACCGTAAAGGTTTAGAAATATCGACTTCGACACACACCCTTGCGAAGTTGCCTTTAGAAATTAGACTTGTTGTTGAATCTGTTCTGACCGGACGCCCCACCTTCTTGGCAATCTTGAGAAGAAATTCCTCCTCAAAGTATTCAATTGGCAAGGCAGGAAACCTTACCCAGACTAAAAGCTTTTCTGTAGAATTACAGTAGGGGTCAAAATTGGGTTCCCATTCCTTCACAATCACATAATGGTCCAAGATACTCCATGGTCCCTCAAATTTTGCGAACTCATAATCACGTAAAGATTCAAACCTGGCTATGAGGTAATCTTGGCTCAGTGTGATGAGCTCAAAGCAAGCTTTAGGTCTACACATCTTCTGAAGACGTTGTAGCAGGTAGGCGTAGCCTATTCTTCGCCCAAGAACCTTCAAGATCAGCGACCGGCGCCAAGGACGCCTGATCCTTTCC
The DNA here is from genome assembly GCF_001879475.1 of Ipomoea nil. NCBI lineage: Eukaryota > Viridiplantae > Streptophyta > Magnoliopsida > Solanales > Convolvulaceae > Ipomoea > Ipomoea nil. The sequence continues at coordinate 236,708 of NW_017616605.1, read as the reverse complement.
TTCTATTCTTCCGGAATAGGGACAACCGAGTCATTTGCATCGGGCAGGATATCCTCCATTGCAGTCTCCTCAACAACTTGTTCTTTGTCAAAGGTATCTTTCACGGCATCTTTCGACCATTCTCGGATGGGGGTATCGGATGGCGTGCCCCATTGCGCCGATTCAGGGGACATCGAATCAGCCTTCGTTGACATCTCTTGACTTGCTCCTTCCAGTTCATCTATGCCTCTCTTTGTCTTCTTCGCGCTGCGCTCTGCGGATGTTTGGGGTTCCGGTGACCGATTGGTCGCCGTCGGGAAGAATACTCCGTTAGAGACTCAGAGACCGTTTCCATTCTTGGAGCTTTCTTGGAACTTCATATTAACCGTCATATAATCATGGAAACGCTATAATAATTTGAAATATATGGTTACAATAGATATTGTTATAATGATATAGTAAAAATTAACTTACAAATTTCTTCAGAAATTTTCATGCATTGATAAAATTTTAAGAACGATTTGTAACTTGTTCAATTGAAGTCAGTGTGATGTCAACATTGTCAATTCTTTGGAAAATGGTCTTACCGTTTTAGAGTTCAGGAATAGTTGTATTTCTGATCAACAATTTTGTAGTTAGGTCTGCATGCCTGATAATGATGTAAGAACAATTTTGTGTGATAACAAAAATAATAGTATAATATTTGTAAAGTAATGTACAATTGTACCATTATAGAAATATATACAAAAAATATTAATACCATAATGACCCAAATCATTTCAATATTGAGTCTTGTTCTAAATAATTAAAAGAAGATTAATTAAATGATAAAAAAAAAAACTTAACCTAATTTTTTTTTTATTTAACTTAACCTAAATTTATTTTTTAAAACAATGCAAGAAAATTGATAGGGATATATGTTCGACCCTAAGGATGTACGCCCGGTGCCCGACCGTATCGAGACCGGGTCACTACCCGACCCTTGGAAGTGAGCCCCTACCCTTCCCGACCGGTAAGGGTCAGTAGACACGGTCGACCCCCGGGCAGCAGGACACCTCGAAGAACCCGCCGGGAAGTGACCGGTTTGCTGGGCGATCCCGACCGGAGGCCCTCGGACGACTCTCGGCCAGAGGGGAGGAGGAGTCAGACCTCTAGCGCCGCGTGGCAGACGTCGACACGGCCGCAGGTAACACCCGGTGCATGCCCACCACGTGTCTAACATGCCGGAGGCCCAGCGTGACCCACCTTTCTGACCCTATAAATAGCGCATTAAATGCACCTTGGAGGGGACTTTTGGGACGAAGCAAGACCGGACCTTCCCGACCCGCGTAAGAGATCCGAGCCTTGCTTACGACCGTATAAATATACCACTCAGTATAAACAGTATCATTTTGGCACCGTCTGTGGGGATCGAACTGAAAGCCGTCCCGGTAAACACCAGACCGATCCTAAAAATGTTTCCATTCATGGACTTCAATAACGATGCGGAAGCCGAGGAGAGCTCATCGGACCTCCGATCACAGATGAATCCGCGGATGGACCTCAATACACCACCGGGCAGGGAGATGACCCCGGACCCGGTTAATTTCATTCAACCAGGAGTAGCATTCCCTGGCATCCCCGGACAAATGCCACTCCAATACCCGATGTATGCACCCGGGATGTTTGACCCGGTGTACCCATATTGGCAAAGCCCACAACGCTTCTTCGGAGCCCAATACCAGTACCCACCAGGCCCGAATGCCTACCAACCCTACATGCCCATGCCAATGCCGAATGCGCCGAACGCGCCCGAGCCGGGCCAGTCAGTGGCGTCAGCGTCAGCAGCGGCACCAGAGCTCCGGCGGGCCCAATCTGAGCGCCGACCGGCCCGGTCGAGGCTAGGACCTGGAGCAGCTCACGAGCGGGGGGCTGAAGAAGTCCCCGCGCGCATGAGTGCTTTCGTTCGTCTCCAGCCGTCTGTGCATCAGCGAATCGGAGCCCGGCAAGATATGGAGGAATCTGTAAACCTCTCAGCGCCCCGACAAGAAGAGTTCGGAGAAGTCAGCAGCTGCAGATCTAGGAGAATGGCTCGACGGGCTGCTGACCGAGAGGATCCGCGAAACGAAGCTAAGGGACTGTTGCAGCAAGTCCGGGAGGAATTTAGTAAATGGAGGCGTGAGCATGGCCACCGGTCGTCCGAACCTGAAGCGCCCCTACTGCGCAACCCCTTTACGGCAGATGTAATGAGCCTCCCCTACCCTCACGACTTGCGAATACCGGGGAATAAAGGTTACGATGGAAAAACCGACCCGGAAGCACACATTAACTCCTACTATGGAAACATGCTGATGATGGGAGTAACCGACGCAGTAATGTGTCGAGCGTTTTACTCAACCTTGACAGGGAGGGCAACAGACTGGTTCCAAACATTGGAGCCCAGTTCAATCGCCTGTTTCGCGGAGTTGGCGAAAAAGTTCGTGCACAAATTCGCCACCTCCAAAGAAGTCCGGAAACACTTCACTTACCTTGAAAAGGCCAAGCAACTAGAAGGTGAGTCCTTGACGGACTTCCTCGTCAAATGGAAGGCAGCGATCGGCGTGGTTGAACCCCTCGACGACCGGACAGCGATCAACGTGTTGCATTCCAATTTGCGTGCCGGGGCCCTATACCAAGAATTCATCCTACACCCTCCGGCTACCTACGATGAGGCAATCCGAAGGGTAACTGACTATGCTAATGCTGGTGAAGCCAATTTCGCCAAGCGCCAACAAGAGGCCGGCAGCAGCCGAAAACCGCAGGGCCGACAAGAGGAGGGGAGGACGAACGACAGATCCGGCCGAGGGCGAGGAAGAGCACCCGACTTTACCCCCTTGAACAGACCGGCAGTCGACGTCCTTCGATTTGCCCAATCTTGCAACATGATCCAGTTGCCGGAACCACAGCGCGAGGGTCGCGACAAGACAAAGTATTGCGCGTACCATCGCAGCAAAGGGCACGAAACGGAAGACTGCACGACCCTCAGGCAAGTCATAGAGGAGTTGTTACGATCGGGAAAGCTCACTGAGTTCACCAACAAGAAGGACGAGAAAAAATCGTCTTGGAAAAACCCGTTCAAGAAATCAAATAAGAACAAAAAAGACAAAGATCACGACCGGGACACCGAGCCCCGACAGTCGACTGGAAAACAAGTCATCCACGTCATATTCGGTGGCCCGGAGGAAAGTTCCAATGCCCGGGAGAAATTCCAAATCGGACTAATAGGATCTGAGCCTAGTGAGAAGAGACAAAAGCTAGAACCAATCACGTTTACCCCGAGCGATATGCCGAAGGGAGAGGACTGTAACACTGAAGCATTGGTCGTCACGATCGACATCATGGGGACCGACGTCCAACGTGTCATGGTGGACACGGGCAGCAGCGTGAATGTCTTGTACATGGACGTCTTCCAGAAGCTAAAATTAGAACCAATCGAGTTAACACCCATCGGTAGCCCTGTGCAACGGACGGATCGGATCGGATCGGATGGTTTTTCCGTTCATCCGATCGGATTGCGAATTGAAATTTTGAAGTCCTATCCGACTTTTTTGAAACTAAAACCCTATCGGATATGCTATGTCGGATTTCGGATTATTCGGATCGGATGTCGGACCACATTCGGATTTGGAAAAGTTCATTGAAAATTGAAAATTAAAAACTGAAAAAACATAATATGATTAATTTAATATGATAATATCTAATCTACCAAGTTTCTATTAACAAAATAAGTAATAACTAATAAGTTAACAAACTAAAACATGCAACAACTTTTTAATGGACAGTTTGCAAAGCTAAATAATTTAAGTTTTACAAACAAAATTGCAAAAAGTAAACCAATACAAAATGAATATAAGTTTAAGTGTTTAACTTCCAAAACATCAAAAATTTGAAGTTAATCACTTAAACAGTTAAACTTCAGCAAGACAGCAATCATTCCAGTAATCCAGTCTAGGTCTTTTCATCAAATCATCAATCACCATTTCTACACTTCTTCCTGTTAATATGAAAACTTAACACAATATTAGATTATTAGACAACCTATGTACTAAACAGCTAACTAAGTAACAATATTATGCTGTAGGGGCATTAGGCTAATAGCCTTATAGGCTCAGATTGCAATTTTCCATTTCAAGCAAGGATAGTGGCAAATTGCTCAAATGTGTTATTATAGCACATGAGCAACATAGCAACACTATACCATTTGTTCAGACAGTGGTGGAAGCATCATCATTGCCAAAAAAAGAAGTAAGAATAAATAATAATGCATTAAAACTGAACAGAGATCAATTAAGAGGATGAGAGTAATACCAGAGATCCAGATGGATGTAATGGGAGTATGGGACATCAGTACTGAATAGTGAATACTGCTCAACTCTAAGTGGGGCAACATTTCTATAATATAATTATAGAAAGTTGCCAAACCACTTAGACTGTTAAGACTCTTAGAGTTTCATCTTGTGAAGGCCATCAGCAAACAACAGTACAACACCATAACATATAAAGATAAATAATTAGTTAAACAAGTAATAATTACTGAAAACATTACAGGAATGGATGGCAGCATTGATGGTAGAGTAGTTCCAGCTCCAGTGGGTAACTCTGCAAAACAGTTAAGTATAAGTAGTTAGTTCTAGACTTACAAGTTACAAAAGTAAAAAAGAAATGATTTAAGAATTATATATTTACCTTTCTCCAATCTTTCAACCTCATCTAAATTTTCCTCAAGTGTGATTGGCTGATTATGTAACCTCAACCAATCTTGGGTACACAGTAAAGCTTCCACAATTTTAGGAGTCAAGGAACTCCTAAATGCATCAAGCACCCTCCCACTTATACTAAATGCACTCTCAGATGCAACTGTGGAAATAGGAACTGCAAGTACATCCCTAGCCATTTTGGAGAGAATAGGAAATCTCTCACTATGATTCTTCCACCACTTTAGAACATCAAAACTCACAGATTCATCATCCTCAACCAGATTTTCACTCAAGTATATTTGTAGCTATGTCTGCTTACTGCTTCCACCACCACTCTCCAATCTCTTTTTTTTAAGTTCACTCTTCATCCTTGAGACAGGCCTACCAACTGTACAAGTAGTAGGCTGAGACTGGACAGGTTGGTTAGAGGATGAACTGTCAGAGTATGTAGCTGCATAGTCATTGTACAATGCAACCATTGAATTTTGGACCTTGGCAAAACATTCTTTGCCTTTGGCCTCTCCATACAACTGGACAAACTGGTGAGGCATGTACTCCTCTTTATCTCTAGGGTCCAGAATATTGGCAAAGAAAATGATATGGTTCATTTTTTCTGGATCTCCCCAGTACTTATCAAACTTCTCTTTCATTTTTGTCCCCATTGCCTAATAAATGCAGAAACTCAGAAACCATAAGCATTTAAAAACACAAACAAGTAAACAACTTACAAGATATACAGAATTACACAAATAAATTGCACAAGTTTTTTACCTCTTCAGTTCTCTCAGCTTTAGTCATATCTTCCAGCATGCAACTGAGATCAGAGATCTCAGAGAAGAATGTGTTAGAAGTGACATAAAGAGAACCAGATATTCTCACAGTCATTTCATAAAAAGTTTTCAAAAGCTTCATTAAGCTTTCAACAGTCTCCCAATCAAGGAAAGAAGGTGCAGAACCCAAGTCAGCAGAAAAAAGAAGGATCATTTTGATGATATGAGTCAAAGACACTTTGATATTGAATTGCAGTGTTGAGCATAAGGTAGGTGCTGTTCCACCTTGTAGGGACATCAAGCTGCAAAGCTGATTTGGCTTCCACCCCAATGAGTTCAGCAAGTTCTCTGAACTTATTCAACCTAGCAGGTGAGTTCCTAACCCATCTCACTGCATCCCTCACCCTTTTAACTGACTCATCTGCAAACCTCAAGCCATCTTGAACAACTAAGTTTAAAATATGGGCTATACACCTCATGTGCATATACTGCACCCTAACAGAAGAACCCCCCCAAGACAACAACTTGCTTTTAAAAAATCTCATAGCTGTATCATTAGAAGAAGCATTGTCCACTGTCACAGTGAACACATTTTTAATCCCCCACTCCAACAGACAACTCTCTAAGGCTTTGGCAATATACTCCCCCCTATGAGAAGAAACAGGGACAAAGGAAATGATTTTTTTCTGAAGCCTCCACTGGTCATCAATAAAATGTGCAGTAATGCACATATAATTAATCCTTTGGACAGAAGTCCAAGTATCAGTGGTTAAACTGACCCTTTGGGTGCCCACCCTAAACAACTTCTTAAGACTCAACCTCTCATCTAGGAAGATTTGGTAGATATCCCTAGAAATAGTCCACCTAGAAGGAATCTGAAACCTAGGACAAGCTACAAGAATAAACTTCTTGAACCCCTGACCCTCAACAAACCTAAAAGTGAGTTTATCTATTATGATCATCTCACATAATGCCCTTCTAATGGCTTCTTGATTAAAGACCCAAGTCCCCAAAACCCCCACAGGAGCCTCTGTTGCAGAAGTTGAAACAGTATTGAATGTAAGAAGGGACTGTCTCATATCCTTTGAGACAGGATTTTTAAGGCATGCCATCATATGATTTTTCAAAGATGATGTGCCATGTTTCTTAGACTCACAGAAAAACACTTTCAGGCAGTAAATGCACTTGCCTTGAACCACTATATTTTCAGAGTTTTTGATCTTTTCAAAGTGATCCCAGACTGGAGATCTAGACTCAACCACCCTCCTCTTTTTTGCAGGAACAGCAGGAGCAACCTGAGGCTGCTGAGCAGGAGTCTCAGTGCCTTGGGCTTGTCCTCCATGTCCCTCTTGAGTTGAGGGTTGAGGTCCAGAGTCAGGAACATTGATGCTTTCCATCTAAAATGATGGGCATCAATTACTCAGCAAAGGCAACAAGCCAACAATCACATATTCACATTCACATAAACATACAAAGAAATCTGGATTCAGACACTTTTTGTGTCATCATGTATCAAGATTTCACATTTTCATATTTACATATTTACATATTTACATTCAAATATTCAATTAAGGGTAATACATCCATAAACATACTCAAATAATGAAAGAAATCCAGATTCAGGAATTGTATCCAATTCATCATTATCTGGATTTCAGTTAATGGCTTCCACCAATAAATGGAAATTTCAAGTTTGAAACTTGATAATTTCACATTCAAGCCTTTAACTTTTATTTTAACATTTAATGGCTTCCACCAATAAATGCAATCTGTAACTTCTCAAGTATCAACAGATTACAATATCACAATCCACACAAATCACAAGTACAAAATTAGAGACAAGTGAGATACAATCTGGAACTTCTCAACAGATTACAATATCACAGTCCACACAAATCACAAGTACAAAATTAGAGACAAGTGAGATGCAATCTGGAACTTCTCAACAGATTACAATATCACAGTCCACACAAATCACAGGTACAAAACTAGGGTTTCTGCTTCCACCTTTATAGATCAGAGAATACAACACAACATAGCATAATCTAACAGGAATATACGAGCATATGAACATATAGAGAGAAACGAATCAACAGATCACAAAAACAAAAACTAGGGTTTCTGCTTCCACCATAATAGATCAGAGAATAGAACACAACATAGCATAATCTAACAATAATATACGAGCATATGAACATACAGAGAGAAACGAATCAACAGATCACAAAAACAAAAACTAGGGTTTCTGCTTCCACCATAATAGATCAGAGAATAGAACACAACATAGCATAATCTAACAATAATATACGAGCATATGAACATACAGAGAGAAACGAATCAACAGATCACAAAAACAAAAACTAGGGTTTCTGCTTCCACCATAATAGATCAGAGAATAGAACACAACATCGCATAATCTAACAATAATATACGAGCATATATGAACATACAGAGAGAAAAGAATCAACATATCACAAAAACAAAAACTAGGGTTTCTGATTTACTTGGTTTCCCCTTAATATTCCCCGGAGAACAAGGGCCTCTAATCACCAGTCCACGTTCCACCACCAACTCGAGAAGGGCTTCCACCAGTCGACCACCGCCCACCGGACAATCGGACAATCGGACAGTCGAAGACTCCACAGTCCACAGAGAGTCAGAGTCTCATACAGTCAGACTCTCAGTCTCAAAGAGTACAGACTAGAGAGAGGTGAGACTGTGAGAGACTCAAAGGAATGAGAGGGTGAGATTGAGAGGAGTAGAGAGCAGAGAACGAGAGAAGAGCTCTGAGAGTGAGAGAGTCTCAGAGAAGAATCAGAAGAGTAGGGCTGCGCATCTGGCTTCACAAGGGCTTCAACATGCATATATACTCACCTCATACGACGTCGTCTAGCATACACATAAAACATAACCCTAGGTTAGATCGGGTTGTCGGACGGGTCGGATGGGAAAAAACCAAACCCTATCCGACCTCCTTTATCCGACGTCGTTTATGCCTTCGGTTCGGATATGGCCAGTCGGACCACGGGCGGGTGGGATGGGGTGGTTTCGGATTCGGATCGGACGGGTTGGTCGGGTTGGGTCGGGTTTGCACAGCCCTACCCATCGGGACCCCATTATCTGGATTCACTGGTGATACTATCCATCCGGAGGGAAAGATAACATTGCCGGTAGAAATTGGCAACCGACCCCGGACGATCAAAACCATGATGGAATTCATCGTCGTCAACCTTCGATGCGTCCACAACGCTATCTTAGGGAGACCTGCGATCGTGTCGATCGGAGGAATTATCTCCATGCCCCACTTATGCATGAAATTCCCAACCCCCGAAGGAGTAGGGGTCGTCCGAGGAGACGTCCGATCAGCCCGAAAGTGCTACCAAAAGGCAATCGACAGAAAGGAGGCCTGGAATTCCCAAGTAAATTCAATCTCCAAGAAAGCGGAAGCTGAACGGAAGGAACAGCCGGAACCGTCGGATGAGGTCGAAGAGGTCCCCATACAAGCCGACCGCCCGGAAAGGACGATCCGCATTGGACGGCAGCTCCCCCCGGCGATCAAGGAAGCTGTCTTATTCGTACTAAGAGAGTTCTCAGACATCTTTGCATGGGGACCGGAGGACATGCCAGGAGTGGACCGGACAGTGATATGCCACCGGTTGGCTGTTAGCCCGACAGCACGACCAGTGAAACAGAAGACAAGGCATCTCTCCAATGACCGCCGGGAGTTTGTCAGAAATGAAGTCAAAACCCTCACCGAGATCGGCCACCTCCGACTGGTCGTTTATCCCGATTGGGTCGCCAATGTTGTTTTAGTGCCCAAACCACCAACATGGCGGATGTGCATCGACTACACAGACCTGAACAAGGCATGCCCGTTGGACCCATACCCCTACCGAGCATACACCAAATGGTCGATGACACAGCTGGGGCGGACCTCATGAGCTTCATGGACGCATTTAGAGGGTACCATCAGATTTTGATGGCCGAGGAAGATGAAGCCAAAACGTCCTTCGTGACTCCAGACGGACTCTTCTGTTATAGAGTCATGCCGTTCGGACTACGGAATGCCGGGGCCACGTATCAGAGGATGATCAACGCCTTGTTCGAAGGACAGCTTGGTCGAACGATGGAAGCGTATGTGGACAACATGCTCGTCAAAAGTAAAGATCGGACGGACCACGCGCGGGATCTTCGAGCATGTTTCGAGGTAATGCGCACCTACCGGTTGCGTCTAAACCCGGCAAAATGCACGTTTGCCGTCCAGACCGGGAAGTTTTTGGGATTCATGATGACGAAGAAGGGAATCGAACCCAACCCGGTTAAGGTAAAAGCTATATTGGATATGCAACCGCCCACCACAGTCCGGGAAGTCCAGCAACTAACCGGAAGACTGGCCGCTCTCAGTCGATTCCTATCCAAGCTGGCGGAAAAGGCTTTACCCTTCTTCAAGACACTAAGAAAAGTCAATGGATTTGTGTGGGATGAGGAGTGTCAGGCGGCATTCAAGGAATTGAAGGAATACTTAATATCTCCGATCGTCCTTTCCAAGCCCGAACCGGGCGAAGACCTTGACCTCTACCTGGCTGCCTCTGACCGAGCTGTGAGCGCTGCGCTATGCCGCACGGATTCCGACGGTGTACAACGACCGTATATTATGTCAGCCACGCCCTCCAAGGCCCGGAACTCAGATACTCCCGCCTCGAAAAGATGGTACTCGCCTCTACACGACTGCAAAGAAACTCACCCCCTATTTTCAGGGCAGAGTCATCCGAGTGCTAACCGACCAACCGATCGGAGCCGTCCTTCGCACGGCTTCTTCCTCCGGCCGCCTTGTAAAATGGGCCATGATGTTAACACAGTTTACCATTGAGTACAAGCCTCGACCGGCTATCAAGGGACAAGCGCTAGCAGACTTCGTCGCCGAATGTACAGCCAGGGAAACCCCAACCGCAGATCAGCAGGTTCAAGATGTTTCATGGTGGGAAGTCGCCACCGACGGATCAAGCAGTCGGAAAGGCTCCGGAGGAGGTGTTGTCATCACGAGCCCTGAAGGATTCAAGGTCTACTACGCTCTGATCTACCAGTTCTCTCCCACAAACAACGAGGCGGAATATGAGGCCTTCGTCGTAGGATTGCAGTTTGCAAGGGACCTCGGCGCAGAAAGCGTAAGGGCTCGAACAGACTCGTCACTGGTAGTCGGGCAAGTTTTGGGAGACTTTGAAGTCAATGGCGAACGACTAGGACGCTACCGAGATCTAGCGATCGAACGTCTAACCACTTTCAGGACGTATGCCAGTTCAACATGTTCCCCGGATGGACAACGCTGACGCTGACATCCTCTCGAAGTTGAGCGTGGAAGCACCCGAGCATATCTCTCGAGTAGCCCGGGTCCTCGTCGTACCGTACCCCTCCATCGACCACCGACAAGTCTTGCCGATTCAACCGGTCGAAGAAAATTGGATAACCGATATAATGGGATACTTGGAAGACGGTCGACTCCTGGATGATGAGGCGAGAGCCCGAAAAGCCAAGCTCCGAGCACCAAGGTTCCAGATACAGGAAGGTCGGCTGTACAGACGGTCGTACGGGGGCCCGGTTATGAGATGTCTATCCGCCTTTGAAGCCAAACTAGTCATGGACGAGTTACATGCAGGAATATGCTCATCCCACCAGGGCGGGCGATCATTAGCTCATACTACTGGCCGTCGATACAGCTCGACTGTGAGAAGCTCACCAAAGAGTGTGAGACCTGTCAAATATTTGCAAGGATGCCCGGACGACCGGCTACCTTCTACCACCCGGTCAGCACAGCCATCCCCTTCGCGCGGTGGGGGGTAGACATTGTTGGACCGTTTCCCCAACTGTCGGGGCGACGAAAATTCATAATAGTTGCGATAGATTATTTTTCCAAGTGGGTGGAAGCGGAACCCCTCGCGACGATCACGTCACAACAGTGTGCCCGTTTCATATGGCGAAACGTGGTTTCAAGGTTCGGGGTGCCGGTGCAGATTGTTACAGATAATGGAAGACAGTTCGAGGGCCAACACTTCAAAAACTTCCTAGCAACGATCGGCACAAAATCCATCCGGTCGTCCGTAGCATACCCCCAGGGGAACGGCCAAGTGGAAAATGCTAATCGGACGATCTTAGAGGGTCTAAAGAAAAAACTGCACTCAGCCGGCTGGTCATGGGCGGATGAGCTCCCGTTTGTCCTGTGGACATACCGCACCACCCCGAGAGAGGCGACCGGCGAAACGCCCTTCGCTTTAGTATATGGGGCCGAAGCACGCCTACCTGTTGAAGCATGGATTGCGAGCCCAAGGGAGAGTCGATACGTCGAAGGAGAAAACGATGCAGCCCGATCCTTAGATCTAGACTGTATCGAAGAAAGAAGAGACCTAGCGGCCCAGAGAATCGCCGACTACCAAAAAAGGATCAAAGCCACTCGAGACGTCCGGGTACGTCCGCGTTACTTCCAAGTCGGGGACTACGTACTGAGAAGACGCGAAGCCAGCCAACCTCAAGAAGGAGGGAAATTGGCGCAGAACTGGGAAGGACCGTATGTGGTGTCAGCAGTGATACGCCCGGGTACCTACAAGCTCGAAACGACAACCGGTAGACCGGTCGACCGGACGTGGAACTCAGAGAATTTGGTGATGTTCCGTCAATAGAATGTCATAGGTGGAGCTGTAATTTCCTGTTTCTTTCATTTCCCGTTTGAACCTGTTGTATTGTACTTTTCTTCCTGAGACCACATGAGTTGGCTCGAATGTTGTAACGTCATTATTTAGATGTCTGCAATGAAAATCGTCCTTCCACCAACAAACAAGAATCTCGCCAACACGCTGCAGCCGAAACCGGCTTAAACTTCCGGCCTTTGTTGCCCAAACGACCACAATGTCGCTTAAACTTCCGGCCTTTGTTGCCCAAACGACCACAATGTCGCTTAAACTTCCGGCCTTTGTTGCCCAAACGACCACAATGTCGCTTAAACTTCCGGCCTTTGTTGTCCAAACGACCACAATGTCGCTTAAACTTCCGGCCTTTGTTGCCTAAACGACCATAATGTCGCTAAAACTTTGCAGTCCGACCGGCAATTGACCGACCGTCATAGCCGCTCGGACTCGGGGGGCTATACACGCGTTTTTTCGCGTTTGCCTCCATACCTTTGCAGTCCGACCGGCAATTGACCGACCGTCATAGCCGCTCGGACTCGGGGGGCTATACACGCGTTTTTTCGCGTTTGCCTCCTTACCTTTGCAGTCCGACCGGCAATTGACCGACCGTCATAGCCGCTCGGACTCGGGGGGCTATACACGCGTTTTTTCGCGTTTTTCGCGTTTGCCCTCCCTTACCTTTGCAGTCCGACCGGCAACTGACCGACCGTCATAGCCCGCTCCGGACTCGGCGGGGGGCTATACACGCGTTTTTTTCGCGATTTGCCCTCCTTACCTTTGCCAAGTCCGACCGGCAATTGACCGACCGTCATAGCCGCTCGGACTCGGGGGGGGCTATACACGCGTTTTTTCGCGTTTGCCTCCTTACCTTTGCAGTCCGACCCTGCCAACTGACCGACCCGTCATAGCCGCTCCGGACTCGGGGGGCTATACACGCGTTTTTTCGCGTTTGCCTCCTTACCTTTGCAGTCCGACCGGCAATTGACCGACCGTCATAGCCCGCTCGGGACTCGGCCGGCGGGGTTATACATGGGCCGTGATTAGACCCAAAACGACATTCGCTTGAAGGCAAAAATAAAAGACATAACGCAAACACGATAAATAAAAGTGGGATAAACCGAATGAAAAACAAAATGTCATTAAGACCGGTCGAGTGAGCATTTAAAACGCCCGGCACAGTGGGGCCGGGCTCCCAGGCAGTAGCTACAGACAAAGGAAAAGAAAACCCCGAACGTCAGTTGACGATGCTTCACTTCGCGGGGTCCTTCTCGACAGCAGTGGAGGGCTCGGCTTCGGTTTCCGTGTAAGGCATCGGACCGGGGTCGGCGACGCTCTCCGGGAGGTTAGTCAAAATGGTGTTGAGATCATCTCCCTCGAACACCTCGGTCAAAGCGGATCTCACCTCCCGATGCGTGTCCCGCTGACCGGAAGCATAAGCCCAATTGCCGAAGACCCACATCATATCTTCGGCCACCTTGTGCTTGATGAACTCCCGGAAAAACCGCTCGGCGATCGCCGGGTCTTGACATAGGTTGGCAGCCAAGCCAACCGGATCCTGTAGTCGCAGGCGGAGGTCCTCCGCTTCCTTCCGGGCCGCGGCAGTCTCCCCGAACGCCTTTTTTGCGATGGCCTCGGCAATGTCTTTGCCGTCCTCGGCCGTTTTCAGCTTCTTCTTCAGCTCCTTCACCTCCTTCTTGAGGGCATCACTCTCCGACCCGCCCTTCGAGCGGTAGTAGAGCGACGTGAGCACCCGGGTGAGCTGAAATAAAATAAGTTAGCCGAACGAGCAGACTTGAGATTTAAACCAGAGAAAGGAAGTAAGTATACCTGCACGAGACTCTGTGCACCGCGCTCGGAGACCTGCTCGGGGGTCCACCCGGCCATATCATCCTCGGCCGGGAAGATGGCGCTCATCTTGGCCAGCGGGTTGCCCGGGAGGTCGCCGCCCGTCAGCGAGTTCATGAGAGGGGTAAGGTCGGGAGGACTTTGGCGGCGTGCCCGCTTGACGACCCCCTCTGACTCCCCCACCTTCTCCTTGCCACGTTTGCCCGTGGCCCTAATGATTTGCAAATCCGACCCGCTGCTCAGGGTCGGACCCGACTCGTCAACCCGGGCGGTTGTGTCAAGTGGAACCGCCGTCGGGACGGACGTCACTGGAACGGCCGTCAAAGGCGCGTCGGGCGCCACCATCTTCTTCCCCCCAAGAGCGGCCTTGGGTCGGGGAACTTTAACGGCCGAAGGAGCCGTCTGGAAAGTACGTCCGGGCTTCATACCTGCGAGGAAGTAACAATTGGTTAGCCCCTACCAAAAGAAAGAACGGGGAAGACAGAAGAGAAGTCCCATAGCCCGTAAACGATCCACTAACGGACCTTCCTGATCGGAAGCCAACGCGACCGGTGGCGCAGCAACCGTCACCTCGAGACGCCGAGGGACGTACTTCTCCGGTTCGTCATATCGGGGCGGTTCAAGATGGGCTTCCTCGTACTCGGTGGCCGACCTGAAGATACGGAACTCGTAATACTCGGAAGAAATCTTGGCCGCAGGGTCCTTCAAAGCCCGAGTGGGAGAGGGACTCTTGCACGCAGTAAAGTGGCGCGACCAAGACCTCTTAACCGGGAGCCGCCAACGATACTCGATCGAGATCAACCGGTTCTTCCAGCCGCGATTGTTTTCCGGGAGATTGACGATGTTGCAGTGATGACTCCGGGTCTGAGCAGCCAGAAATCCGCCCCCGTACCGAGCCGCGAGCGGATGAACCGTGTATAGAAAGTTGAATAGCTCGACAGTGCAGACTAAACTGTGCCGGGCGCAGATCTGGGGAAATGCACGCTATAATCCGGTGCGCATTAGGGCAGATCTGGCCCGGGAGAACGCCGTAGTGCCTCATGAAGGCGAGGAGAAAGGGGCTGAACGGGTAGGACAGGGGAGTCTTGATGGAGTCCAGGTGCATCCCCAACCAAAGCCCCTGCGTCCGTTCGACGACCGTCCCTTGGGACCTCCGGGTGTTGAACAGAACTTGCCCGGTCAAGAGGGTAGCAGCGTCCTCGGCCTCCTTCTTGGTGAGCTTGCTCTGGTGCTTCTCGACGGACATGCTGCTCAAAAAAACCCTCTTCTTAGATAGCAAGTCGTCAGCCAGTTGGGCTGCCGACCTGGGAGACAGCGAAGGGTCCAAGGCCGCGGCCATAACGCCCGGCGGCAAGCCCCGTCCCTCGTTGCCATAGGTTGGGAGATCCTGCCCAGAAGTACCGGGCGCCCCGGCAGAGTCACCCTGTTCGCCCGGCCCGCAGCGCGGCCGGTCTTCCTCCGCAGCGTGACCGGGCGTGGGAGCTTCGCTCGGTACACCACTGCCACCGGTCCGCCCGACGGCCAGCGTGTTATCAGCATCTGCCCGAGGAGAGTGAGCACCGCCGTGGCTCGTCGAATCGGAACGACGGGATGAACTACTTTCGGACTCCGTTCTCGCCGACCCATCGTCGCTGCCGGCTGCATAATCCCGTGCCGAGCAGTTTTGGCTGTCAGAACTCGACATGCTTGCGCCCCTAAAAGATCAAGGGGGAGAAGTAGTGTTCAGACGCCGATGCCCCACTTAAAAGACGCCCGAGTCAACGACCGACCTATCTCTAAGGGCCTAAACGATTCTAGGATCATAAAGATAAGGAGAGAAGGGAAAGAGAAGAATAACTCACTTACCGGTTGAGAAGACTTAGAAGCTGCGTTGAAATTTGGGATGGCCGGTCGGGAACGTCCGGTTGTTGGCAAGAAATAAGGAAAGCGTAGTGGGACCCCAGCCAAGCCACTATTTATAGGGGCGAGAGGCTGACGCAGAAACGCCTCGCGTCCCGCTTTTTGGGCTCGTATCGCGAGGGACGGCGCAACTGACGCGTGCCTCGCCTTGTCCAAGAACGGCCCGTGATGCGGGTGCAGGTGATCCGCGATCCAGGAGAGTTCAACCCCGGACACACTCCCCCATGGCCTTGGCTCGAGCCCCTCCTCCAGCAAGGCGTCGTCTGGCCCCGAGCCAGGGGGGCTATGTGATAAGGATATATGTTCGATCCTAAGGATGTACACCCGGTGCCCGACCGTATCGAGACCGGGTCACTACCCGACCCTTGGAAGTGAGCCCCTACCCTTCCCAACCGGTAAGGGTCAGTAGACACGGTCGACCCCCGGGCAGCAGGACACCTCGAAGAACCCGCCGGGAAGTGACCGGTTTGCTGGGCGATCCCGACCGGAGGCCCTCGGACGACTCTCGGCCAGAGGGGAGGAGGAGTCAGACCTCTAGCGCCGCGTGGCAGACGTCGACACGGCCGCAAGTAACACCCGGTGCATGCCCACCACGTGTCTAACATGCCGGAGGCCCGGTGTGACCCACCTTTCTGACCCTATAAATAGCGCATTAAATGCACCTTGGAGGGGACTTTGGGACGAGGCAAGACCGGACCTTCCCGACCCGCGTAAGAGATCCGAGCCTTGCTTACGACCGCATAAATATACCACTCAGTATAAACAGTATCAACTAATTACTAATTTTAGTTGAATATTGTGATCTTTTATGATTTGTGTTGAAGATCATGTATTAAATTTAGTCTTTTCAATAGTTGTTACATATTTTTGTGCTTTACAATGCAAATTTTTTCTTCCAGTGCATATTGTTATGCTTTCCAGTGCACATTGTTGTGGATCGCATGTGACGAATTTTTTTTTTAAAAGATGAGTTGATCAATGACTGAGATTCAACCGCACGTTTCACTTGCAACCATCTTTGCACCCGAACCTAACTATATATATATATATATATATATATTAAATAGGTTAGGCATGTAGCCTTGAATATGAGGTCTTATAGATATAGGTCTGGGCCTATTTTGCTAAATAAGCTTTAAAATCGGTCTAAGCTTGACGTTGGCAAATTATATCGTGCACCACCCTAAGAGTTTATGTGTATTATGTTAAGAGTTTATGTGTATTACGTTAAGATCGAGTTTATGTGTATTATGTATTATGTTAGATTATGTGTATTATGTTATGGATTTATGTATATTCTACTATACAATTATGTACATACGAAACAAAGGATTTTTAGGGCGCACATGGTGCCCGATATAACAATTGCTTGACATTTTTAGTGAATAGACTACACATGATTAGGCCCAAACTAGGCTAAACCGACAGTTATGCCATAGACCCAGGTCCACCTTGCAAGGTGGACCCGAGTCAAAGTGCACAATTTATATATTGAATGTTTACAATTTACATACTGAAATTGTGAATATTTAGTATGTATATTGTGAACATTCAATATGTAAAATTATTAACATTCAATATGTAAATTATGAATATTCAGTATGTAAATTGTGAACATTCGGTGTGTAAATTGTAAACATTCAGTATGTAAATTGTGAACATCCAGTAGGTAAATTGTGTTTTACTAAAGTAGACAATTGTGTATTTTTGAATCCGGAACCACCATGCAAGGTGGACACAGGTCCATAGAATAATTTGTCAGGCTAGACCATAGGCCCTAGCTATTTCCATCCCTATTAACACCGGCATATAGATCTAATAAGACTAAAGGATAAAATTATATTAATTACTCAAGTATCAATTGAACAAATAATTGATAATAACTTATAGGAAAATCTGATACTAATCAAATTAAAGTCACAATCACTGGATTATTTGGATGAATCATGGCGTACTAACTCTATCCTCATGTATGAGCCATGTTGATTAATCAATTATTTCTTTGGTGTGCAAGTGTGTGAAAAGATAATCTATATATCTTGAATTAGTCAGAAAGGACAGTGAAGAGACTGGTTGTTGAAACAGCTGCATCACTCAACCCAATTGAGTAAACAACCTAAATGATAGACAAGACTTGTACCAAAAGAGAACACCTCTATCTACACATAATAATTCATGTTGGCATACATACAACATGCACAAGAAAACAAATTCTTTATATGATAAAAGTAAAAGAGAGATGTTATATCAAGCCACTCCATTTCTATGGTTCAAGTAAGCATTGGCTACGCAAATATCCTAATAATTGAGTTAGCATTTTAGATCTGTTTTGTTTTGACATAAGCATTGCTTTGCTAGCAATTGTCGGTGTACGGTTCAAATCCTACCAATTACCAAAAAGAGAGGTACAAATTTGACTTTGTTGTGAGCACTTATATTACTCCACTAATGTACAAGTATTTGTATCATGTTAGTCAGTCGAGGCACATCTTCCGATTTACTCCATTCACCCGGCCCATCTCCAAAAAAAGAGCAGTGATAGATCCTTAAATTTGAGGATTAAACTTATTATTATTATTTTATATGTAATAGACCTCTTATGGTTAGATCTTTTGAATATATGTGTGACGGGGTTAAAAATGTGTACTGTACTACAATGTCAGTACGCTCACACGGAGGCTCAAAACCTAGACCTCCTACATAAGAGAACAATCCGATATCAATGGACCACAAGCCACTTAGTTAAAAAAAAAAAACTTTAAAACATTAATGATTGCATATAACTTAAAGGATAAAATGCGCAATTAACCCTAATTATATAAATAATAGAAAGTGATGGGTTTATATAGTCAGTTGTGGTGCTATAAATAGTACTTAAAATGTCAACTATCTTGTAATGTGATGATATCTCGTTACAATTCCAAATGAATGATCATAGATTTGAATTTTGATGACAGATCTAGATTCTTTGGTCTGAAAATATTTGAGAAAATATAGAACAGATACTATCTTATAAGAATCATATCGATAATATTTTTAAAAAATAGTACATAAAATAATCATAAAATAATATTATAGAAGTGAAATAATATAGGATTATGTATTTTAAAATTCTCCTGACCACTCAAAATAATGAACGGAATTTTTAATTTTTTTAAAATAACTTTTCCATCCATCATTTGTGGTAGTTATACTAGTAAGTGGTCGGAAACTCAATTTCTTACGTTGAAAATATACATACATAATTTTTTTTTTTAATCACTTTTTTGGTGGTTGGAAAATTTTGACAGTGAATTCAAATTTTGGATGCTTTTGTTTCTCCTAAATAAGAAAGAAAGACAAGAAGAAGAAAATGAGAGAAAATAAAGAGGAAAAGAAGAAGGAGGAGGAGGAGAATAAGAAAATGAGAAGAGGGAGGGGAGGTACCCTCAGCCAAATTATTTTTTGTTGGATCCTAGCGCTGTACTTAATCATAGATTTTTTTTTTTATCTGGTTGTCATATCCTACTCAAAATCAATTGGTGATAAGTATGTGGACATTAACCATTTAACCACATCCCTCCATGGTAAGTCACATCGCCACGTCTCAAATCGAGCAGGGGTTGAACTTGGCCAATGCCCAACAATCCATTCCCAGCACCTGACGCAACCTTTGAACACCAAGCCCAGTTGTGTAGCATGCTCAACTCGGTCCTTATCCTTCGCGCTCATCATTCCCATCTTGGGACTAGACTTGGCCAGACCTGCGCCCACGTCCCATCGGGACTGGACTCAGCTTTCGCTTCGCCATCAATTCGAACCCGTGTCGAGCAGGGGTTGAACTTGGCCAATGCCCAACAATCCACTCCCAGCACCTGACGCAACCTTTGAACACCAAGCCCAGTTGTGTAGCATGCTCAACTCGGTCCTTATCCTTCGCGCTCATCATCCCCATCTTGGGACTAGACTGTTGGGTAATATGGTGGAAAAATCCCAAAATAATAATAATCCTATGGAAAGATTAATATTATATGGGAAAATAGGAAAAACTGGGAAGGAAAAGGTTGAGTGTTTGGGTATAGGTTTAGCACAAGTTCGAACACAAAGTTCTTTTCCTTAAAACCTTATTTGCTACCTCCCACAAGTGCTAGGAGCGTTGTAGCCTAGGTTTCCCAGGATAAAACGTGCTATGATTCCTTGTTTAAGCACCTAAACAAGGAACCAGACAAACAAAGCAAAGTAGAGAACACTAGTTGGTAAAGAAGAGAGTAGAAGCAGAGTTTTGGGAAGCTGAAAGCTACTGGAATTCCTTTCGTTTTCGTACTGTATAAAAAGCTACTGCTCTACCTCTCTTTATATAGGGATGTTGGAAGGGATAGCATTCAACATGACCTTTAATTGGTATTAAACCAATTGTATAACACCTGTAACGGTCACCCACTAAGTAGGATTAAACTCAGAATTTAAAATTGGAATTAAAACAGTATTAATTCCGTAACAGATGAGTTTAATCTGTACAACAGGCTGAACTTTCGGGTTTTAGACCGTTGGGGTGCAGGTTCACACGAGAGCACACGGACCAGGCAACACGAGAGTACATCTCTCGTGCGCACTGTGGTGCAACCCGAGAGTGCACCACTCTCGTGGTCACAGATGCACGAGAGTTGTGCTCTCGGTGCACCACAGCCTCTCACAGATGCACGAGAGTTGTGCTCTCGGTGCACCACAACCTCTCTTGCTCATCTGTAGCACGAGAGTAGGTGCTCTCGGTTCGGTTCCGGCCGAACCAAGTGACTATACCAGTTGGAAAATGATACCGAAGTTTGGCATAACTTAGCCCGCAAGGCCAGCCAATTTCCGAACGACATTCGTGCCCGCAGGTGCCGGCGCACCCGAGCTCGGGCTTGATTTTGATTTCAAGCCTTTTCGATCTCCTCTAGTTGGATTTTGATTTGCACCCCCCCCCCTCGCGCGAGAGAGCCTCTATGCTATACAATTCTACAAGCTTCAAAAGAGCTCATGTATATAAGGGGGTAAATCTTGTTTCCAAACCAATGTGGGACAAAGTCCACTATTTTCCCTTAATTTCCCAACTCAAATGGGTCTACTTTGAGAATCAATATCTCATTCACCCATTATCCGTTTTGAGCGTACAATATATCAATCTCTTCGTCTCACTACGAAGAACCCGAATCCACTTTGAGCCGACCCAAATCGGAAGTGGACCCCACTGATAATTGTACCACAAAATAGCCACTTAATATGCCATTTTAAGCTAATTTTTCCAACAATCCCCCACATGAATGAAAATTGATTTTCGGGGTAGTTTTAAAATCGGAAACAACTGTGTTCAACAGTCGATCCCTGCATAGGATAGGTAGTGTCACACCCTTTGAACCTTCCCTCGTGAAGATACATTTACTCTACTGACTGTACGGTAGAACGCGATGTCTTTGAACCGATTGCCGTTTGTGTAGACGATGACATATCTCACACAGGAACCTCCCAACCATGCTTTGTTCTCATGATTGTGCCCATTTTGGTCGTGGGTTACCATTCCTGGTTCTGCAAGAGTTTGTGAAGAATTGTGCCCGTCAATTCTCCTTTGAAGCGACCCTCACTTCTCTCTCACATAGGTGATTCTTTCCCGAGTATCCCGGATACTCACATATGTCAACCGACATTCGAATCACTAAAGCATTTAACATGCTAACCTTGTGCGGGAGCCACTGTTTCTAATGAGGAGTGGTAGGGAATCCGAGACCCCCCACAGTGACACGCTCCGTTCCATAATTTAGTTGTCCCATTGAACCTAGGTGCCAGCTAGGTTGGGTGTCCACTATAGAACTTTATACCAAGGGCTTTAGACCCATTCCTCGTCTCAACTTCTCCACAGCTACTCTACATAACCCTTTGGTTAGCGGATCCGCTATATTGTCTATTGACTTTACGTAGTTAATCGAGACAACACCAGTTGTGAGAAGTTGTCTAATGGTATTATGTCTACGACGCACATGTCTAGACTTACCATTATACATATGATTTTGTACTCGTCCAATTGCAGCTTGACTATCACAATGCACACACATTGGAGGTACAGGTCTTTCCCAATTAGGAATATCCTCTAAAAAATGGCGTAGCCATTCAACATCTTCACAACATTTGTCCAAGGCTATCAGCTCAGATTCCATCGTGGATCTAGCTATCACGGTCTGTTTAGAGGATTTCCATGCAACAGCTGCACCGGCTAGTGTAAACACATAGCCACTCGTGGACTTGGAGTCCTTAATATCGGATATCCAGCTAGCGTCGCTATACCCTTCAAGTACAGCAGGATATCTCCCATAGTGCAGTCCAAGGTCTCGAGTATACCTTAAGTATTTCAGAACCTTCACTATTGTCGTCCAGTGCATGGCATCGGGGTTACTCGTATATCTACTGAGTTTACTAACCGCAAAGGCAATATCCGGCCTAGTACAGCTCATTAGATACATCAAACTACCAATAACCCGAGCATATTCTACTTGAGAAATACACTCCCCGTGGTTCTTGGTTAGATGAACGCTTCGATCTAATGGCGTCCTAGTCCCTTGATGATTATCCTCGTTAAATTTTTCAAGGATTTTATCAATATAATGTGATTGGCTTAACACCAGACCATCATGTCTTCTAATGATTCTAATCCCGAGGATTAAATTAGCCAAACCCATATCCTTCATGTCAAATCTCGCATTTAACATGTTTTTGGTAGACTTGATCATTCGATCGTTACTACCAACGATGAGCATGTCATCTACGTATAAACAAAGAATGACATAACCGTCTATCGTTTCTTTAACGTAGACACATTTGTCACTTTCGTTTATTTTAAACCCATTAGTCAATATCGCATGGTCAAACTTCTCGTGCCATTGCTTAGGCGCTTGTTTTAAACCATACAGCGATTTAACCAACTTACACACTTTCCTTTCTTGGCCCGGAACCACGAACCCTTCGGGTTGTTCCATATAGATTTCCTCATCTAGTTCGCCATTTAGGAAAGCGGTTTTAACGTCCATTTGATGAACTTCCAAATTCCACAGCGCGGCTATAGCAAGTATCATTCTAATGGAGTTTATTCTCGTCACGGGAGAATATCTGTCGAAGTAATCAAGGCCCTCGCGTTGCCTGTAACCCTTGATTACAAGCCTAGCCTTATACTTCTCGATGGAACCATCGGGTTTCATCTTCCTTTTAAAGACCCACTTGGATCCTAAGGGTTTACTACCCGGAGGAAGATCAACAAGTTCCCAAGTGTGATTCTGTAAAATAGAATCCACTTCACTTTTAATAGCCTCTTTCCACATTGGTCCTTCTGTAGAAGTCACGGCTTCTCCGTACGTTCGAGGCTCGTTTTCTATCAAACAAGATAGAAAATCGGGTTCATTTTCTAATAAACAAGTTAGAGTACTCGAATCGTACTCCAACAAGTAAGTTAGAAAATCAGGACCAAATGATTTTCCAACTCTCGCCCGCTTACTGCGTCTCGGCTCGAGCTCGGGTTCTCTCTCGGATCCCCCACTATCATTATCCATAGCTTCGTCAAATGTTCGTTTTGACGAACTCGGTCCCTCGTTGGACCTACAAGGAAATACATTTTCAAAGAAAGATGCATTCCTTGATTCTATTATCGTGTTCTCGTGTACGTCCGGATTATGGGACTCGTGTACTAAGAACTGATAAGCACTACTATTATGTGCATAGCCAATAAAGATACAGTCCACCGTCTTAGGACCTATCTTTACTTTCTTAGGTGTTGGCACCAAAACTTTGGCAAGACACCCCCACACTTTCAGGTACTGGTAGGAAGGTTTCCTACCGTTCCACAACTCATAAGGAGTCTTATCAAGCTTCTTGTGGGGTACCTTATTTAAAAGGTAATTACTTGTCAAAATAGCCTCACCCCATGCGTCTTGAGGTAGGCCCGAACTTATAAGCATCGCGTTCATCATATCTTTCAATGTACGATTCTTTCGTTCGGCAACACCGTTCGATTGAGGTGAGTAAGGTGCAGTACGCTCGTGTATTATACCTACACTCGCACAGAAGTCACCAATAGGTGCTTCGTACTCACCACCTCGATCGCTTTTAACTTTCTTAATCTTACAATTAAGTTGGTTTTCAACTTCATTCTTACAAAGAATGAATTTTCCAAGGCTTCGTCTTTGCTTTTAAGCAAATACACATAGCAATAACGTGTGCTATCGTCGATAAACGTGATAAAATATTTATTACCACCTCTCGTTTGTATCGATCTAAAATCGCACAAATCACTATGGATTAATTCTAGTGGTTCAGTTTCCCTTTCAACCGATTTGAAAGGTACTTTCGTTAATTTTGCCTCAACACAAATTTCACATTTGTTATTTGTGTTAATTTGAAAATTAGGAATATGGTCCATGTTAATTAATCTACGTATAGAATTATAATTAACGTGACCTAGTCTACCATGCCACAAATTGGAAGACTCAAGCAAGTAAACGGAAGTAACTCTGCTCTTATTCATGATAATAGGCATTACATTGAGCTTAAAAAGCCCATCAGTTACATAACCTTTGCCTACAAACATTCCTAACTTAGACAAAACAACCTTGTCTGACTCGAACACCATGCGAAAGCCATGCTTGTTCAACAGTGAGCCAGACACCAGATTCTTCCTCAGCTCTGGAACATACAGCACGTTGTTCAACGTCAGTTCCTTCCCGGAGGTCATCTTCAGAACCACCTTGCTCACGCCTTCCACAGCAGACTGAGCAGAGTTTCCCATCCAAACCTTCTCGCCCTCAACGGTCTCAAAGGTATTGAACATCTCTCGGTTGCAACACAAATGCCTTGTTGCACCAGTATCGATGAACCACTCTTGTGGGTTAGAGTCCATGTGGTTCACCTCGGTCACCATAGCTGAAAGGCTAATCTTGACCTCCTTCTGATTGCTTTCCTCAACCATGTTGGCTTCAGAACTCTTGTTCTTCTTCTTTGGAACTTTGCACTCAGATGACTTGTGGCCAGTCTTGCCACAATTGAAGCATTTTCCATGAAATTTCTTCTTGGTAATGTCTCCTTTCGGACCTAGCTTTTGCTTGTCCTTCTTGTTCTTCTTGGAGCCTTTAACATGCTCCACAACATTGGCTTTAGCGCCAACAATGACGGAATTTCTCCCATCATTTGTCCTGTTCCCCTCCTCAATTCGGAGTCGTTGGATCAGGTCCTCCAGGTTCATTTCCTTTCGCTTATGCTTAAGGTAATTCTTGAAGTCCTTCCACCTTGGAGGCAGCAAGTGGATAACAGATCCTACTAGGAAGGCTTCACTCAACGTCATGCCTTCGTCACGGATTTCATCAAAGATTAGTTGTAAATCTTCAACCTGACTTAGCACGATTTTGAAATCAACCATTTTGAAGTTAAGGAATCGGCCAACCACAAATTTCTTTGCGCCGGCATCCTCACTTCGGTATTTATGATCCAAGGCTTCCCACAGCGCTTTCGCTGTGCCAATCTTGCGATATACATCGTATAACGCATCACATAATCCGTTCAGGATGTAGTTTCGGCATAGGAAGTCCGAATCCTTCCAATAGCCAACTGCCATCACGGATTGGGCATCCTGTTCCCTTAATTCGAGAACCGTCTCGGTCAAGAATCTCGCCAAGCCGAGAGTTGCCAGGTAGAACAGCATCTTTTGCTGCCACCTCTTGAAGTTCGATCCACTACCGGTGAACTTCTCCGGTCTTTCGGCCGAACCACTCGGTACCGTAGGTACCCGAGTCATGGGAATATATCCCTCGGTGCTCCCACCATCTTGTGAACCAACGTTCACTAGTGTAGCTTGGGAATTAGCAACATTATTGCCATTCCCACCATTGTTGTTCTCAACAACATTCTCCTCCTCGAGAGCTGGCAAAACTGGATTCTCCATTTCTTCTAGGAAATTAGAGATAAACAACCAACGGGAAACAGATATAAGGTTTTAAGATTGTTGGGTAATATGGTGGAAAAATCCCAAAATAATAATAATCCTACGGAAAGATTAATATTATATGGGAAAACAGGAAAAACTGGGAAGGAAAAAGGTTGAGTGTTTGGGTATAGGTTTAGCACGAGTTCGAACACAAAGTTCTTTTCCTTAAAACCTTATTTGCTACCTCCCACAAGTGCTAGGAGCTTTGTAGCCTAGGTTCCCAAGGATAAAACGTGCTACGATTCCTTGTTTAAGCACCTAAACAAGGAACCCGGCAAACAAAGCAAAGTAGAGAACACTAGTTGGTAAAGAAGAGAGTAGAAGCAGAGTTTTGGGAAGCTGAAAGCTACTGGAATTCCTTTCGTTTTCGTACTGTATAAAAAACTACTGCTCTACCTCTCTTTATATAGGGATGTTGGAAGGGATAACATTCAACATGGCCTTTAATTGGTATTAAACCAATTGTATAACACCTGTAACGGTCACCCACTAAGTAGGATTAAACTCAGAATTTAAAATTGGAATTAAAACAGTAATAATTCCGTAACCGATGAGTTTAATCTATACAACAGGCTGAACTTTCGGGTTTCAGACCGTTGGGGTGCAGGTTCACACGAGAGCACACGGACCAGGCAACACGAGAGTACATCTCTCGTGCGCACTGTGGTGCAACCCGAGAGTGCACCACTCTCATGGTCACAGATGCACGAGAGTTGTGCTCTCGGTGCAGCACAGCCTCTCTTGCTCCTTTGTAACACGAGAGTAGGTCACAGATGTACGAGAGTTGTGCCCTCGGTGCACCACAACCTCTCTTGCTCCTCTGTAGCACGAGAGTAGGTGCTCTCGGTTCGGTTCCGACCGAAACAAGTGACTATACCAGTTGGAAAATGATACCGAAGTTTGGCATAACTTAGCCCGCAAGGCCAGCCAATTTCCGAACGACACTCGTGCCCGCAGGTGCCGTCGCACGCGAGCTCAGGCTTGATTTCAAGCCTTTTCGATCTCCTCTAGTTAGATTTTGATTTGCACCCCCCCCCCCCCCCCATTCGAGAGAGCCTCTATGCTATACAATTCTACAAGCTTCAAAAGAGCTCATGTATTTAAGGGGGGCAAATCTTGTTTCCAAACCTATGTGGGACAAAGTCCACTATTTTCCCTTCATTTCCCAACTCAAATGGGTCTACTTTGAGAATCAATATCTCATTCACCCATTATCCGTTTTGAGCGTACAATATATCAATCTCTTCGTCTCACTACGAAGAACCCGAATTCACTTTGACCCGACCCAAATCGGAAGTGGACCCCACTGATAATTGTACCACAAAATAGCCACTTAATATGCCATTTTATGCCATTTTAAGCTAATTTTTCCAACATAGACTTGGCCAGACCTGCGCCCACGTCCCATCGGGACTGGACTCAGCTTTCGCTTCGCCATCAATTCGAACCCGTGACTCGATTCTGATACCAATTGCTGGATCTCAACACTGCATTATAGTTATTTCCGGGTGGTCACCATCCTGTGACTGTTGTAAGTCAAACACGCTTAACCACAGAGTTTTTGACTATCTGGTTGTCATATCCTACTTAAAACCAATTGGTGATAACTAGGTGGACATTATTCATTTAACCACTTCCCTCCATGGTAAGCCACAATGTAACATTTTGAATTGAGCAGGGGGTGAACTCGGCTGATCCGACCCATGCCCAACATTTAAAAAAAAAAACAATAATTTGTTTCTATTGTTATAATTCTAAGTTTCTGTTTCTAACATAAACTATTTCTTTGAGATGTTCTATATATGTGTTTCTGTATCGGCATATATATCCATTAGGAAATAGATAAAAATGTGGGAGAAAAAGAAAAAGAAAAAATAAATTCAAATCTAAAGCGTCCCTAGCAAGTAGAAATGAATAAAGCGTCCCTAGCAAATAGATGGATTACTTTATTCGTGGATCGTTTAGAAAATACAAAGATAATTAACATTAGGGAAACTCGTAGCTAAGTCTCTAATATCATCTAGGATGAAATTGAATGATGTGTTGCAGTTGGTGTTCTCTTGAATTCCATTCCATTTTATTAGTAATATGATTTTTAAGTTTGGATATCATTATATTAGGATCAATTGTCTTGATTTTTTTTTTTTTTTTTTTTTTTGTGTTTTAAAAACTTTTATTTCCATTATAGTGTCATACATAACCAAACATCAATATTAGTAATCATTCCAATTCCACCCTACTACCAAACATGCAAAATACTTTCATCAAAATTGATGCGAATCTGGTTGGCCCGATCTTCTCTTCACACTCGGACTAAAATAATATTTTAGAATAGTTATACTTTCATCAAAATTGATGCGAATCTGGTTGGCCCGATCTTCTATTCACACTCGGACTAAAATAATATTTTAGAACAGTTATACTTTCATCAAAATTGATGCGAATCTGGTTGGCCCGATCTTCTCTTCACACTCGGACTAAAATAATATTTTAGAACAGTTTATTAGGTTAGGTGAAATTTGATTAAAAAGTTTAATTTAGGCTAGGTAAGGGTCTGTTTTTGTGATTTTTGATAAGTCCTCGGCCACACCGAGTTATACGGTGATCGATACGTAGGATTTCGGATGACGCCACAAGTGAAGTTTCACACTTGATAAGTCAGAATCACCATGATCAAATGGTCGAACTTTCCCGAGTTCTAGAAAACATTTAGTTTCCTATCTCAAAAATTTTCAAATTCTATATTTCATTTGGCATGCAATGGTGTTATATAGCCATTAACAAGCAAATTACAACCATATATAGTTATTAAGAAAATGATAAACCAATCCTAACTAATTAACAAACTAAGATAAATATTAATAGTAATATAATACTAACAAATTAAATTTAAAATAATTTTGAGATAACCATCCTAATTAATTAATAAAACTAATTATAAAATATTCTAACAACCAATTTTTGTGTCCACAATATAAATCTATTATCATTACCAAGTATTTGATCCCCATGTGCGAATTGAACCAAACACACCATTAATCAGTCCTTGACTTCTATTTGCTTGCCACAATTAGTCATATATCCTTTTAAAATTTTGTTAGTCTACCATTTAATAAATATGGCAAATATGTAATTTAATCATTCAACTAAAAGAGTTTACACGAGAATATAATGAGAGTAATTACATGTTGAGCCAAGAGACTTGAATGATAAAATTACATATGATTAATTATGACAAGCAAATAAAAGTCAAGGATATAATGTGACAAAATTAAAATTAAAATTAAAAAAAAAAACAAGACTAAATATGACAATGCTACAATATTCGTCGACTAACAGTGAAATTTGCTATTTTTACTTTTATAATTGTATACTTAATTATATTTCATCTAATTATTTATCTAATTATGTTTCAAAGTTAAGATAATTTCCAAAAACTCAAGCAATTTATATAGCTCAACTAGGCCAAGACTAACAACAACCACCACACCAAAAAACTCAAATATAATTATGCTTTTATTTCTCTTCAAATCCACATGAGAACTAACTTGAATTGATTGTATAATTAACAACTAATTAAGAAGGTTTCGTAATGGTGGGTTGTAGCTATAATCTAATTAAGTCGTTATCAATGGAGTGACCTTAGTGCATATCGGACAGCTGTAATGGAAGGTCCGCCAAACCATCCAATAATAATCCTCCTAATACAAGCATAGATGCATTCCGCGTATAGTTAGTAGGAAAATTAAAGGAAAACCAGCAAGAATCCTTGCATGCAACAACTCAAAAATATCACAATCATGGAAAAATAATCTCAGCGAATTTAATTCGAATAATTGGACTGATAATCACAGAAATTCAAGTTTAATTGGTGTGTAAGAGTTGTCTATTAGTTTTTTAAATTTGAACTGGTCAATTATAGGCAACCTAAACTAATTTACTTGTGAAGTTGTGATCCTTTGCCTGTACCAACGTCAAAAACTATATTTAATAATGAAAATTCAATTTCATTTCTTTATACTTGCATGCGTAGCAATCATCGCTATATTTTGATGGTGGATGTTGGACTCGATTCTCCAAGTCATCGTCCATCAATCACCCTCCCAAGCCAGCATATATATGTTAACCTCAACTGCACAACATGCTCTCAACCCATGACTTCTTGTTATACCAGTTGTTATACCTCCAAAAGTTATAGCTAGCCAGTAGCAAATGCACAACTTTATTTCCTTATACTTGTGTAACAGTCAACGCCACCAGGATGTTGGACTCGTTTCTCCAAGCCGCAGCCTAACATCCAACTAAGATCACAAGATGAACTTCATCAAAAGTACACTTTAAGGTATAGTAGTAACTGCGAGCTTTCTCGTAAATTAAAAATATGTAAAAATCGACTACACAGATAGCTTAGTTGCTCCTTAAATAATAGATTTTGGACAATATATATCACAAAATTAAGTCCTGATATAATGTAAAATTAGACCTAATATGATGGACTCTTTATAGGCACAATACATTTATCGAGTCAAATTGGATATGTAAAATTCTCGATCGATCGCGTCACTAATTCTCTTCAATTAGCTGTCATCAAATTATATAGAATTGGTTCCTCTTACCCATGCAAAAAGAGGCTAAGTCAACACGAATGAAATAATATCTCAAAAGCATATATCCCATCCATCCTTGGTTTTCCCAACTACTTCTTCCTCCTTTTTCCCGTTCCCAATTAATGTTTTATAATCAGCTGCCACCTAACTTTTGTAAAAACTAGGATTCCCAACCTTTAACAAGACCTAGATCTCATTAGCTACATCTATTTAGATAATTGTTTCAATATTTACTTTATTGAATTTAACGATATGTCTTGTTAAATTTTCTTCTCCTCAAAAAATAATCTCTAACCCCAATATATGTTCCGGCTCGATAGAGTATTTGAGAGAATGTGATGATTAAATTAATTATGTCATGTTGAATTTTAATCCCAAGGGTGCTAGGATTTAGTATGTGCTGGTTAGGCTAATTAACCTCTAAACAAAAGAAGAACATATAATTATAACTATATATGCGCAGCAAATAAGGGCTTCTAGTAAAAATTATGGCATAATTGTAAAAGATGGCATATCTATTAAATGTTAATATTCATTATTTGGATAATTTGTGTTATAGTCTTGACCAATGAAATTAAAAAAGAGCTAGTCGTCCGATGTGGTTTGTAGTGGCCGGTACCTCATTGCTCCAATAATAATAATAATAATAATAATAATAATAATAATAATAATAATAATAATAATAATAATAATAACAATAACAATAACAATAACAATAACAATAACAATACCAATAACAATAACAATAACAATAACAACAACAATAATAATAATAATAATAATAATAATAATAATAATAATAATAATAATAATAATAATAATAATAATAATAATGCTAAACTATATATTACAACCAATTAAAATTAAAATCCTCTTACTCTCTTGTCTTTGTCCCAAAGATGTCGAATCTTAATATTTTATAAATGACCATATCTCAATTGCTAATCTTCTCACTAATTATGGGAAACATTCACGTACAATCTTCCCTTCCACAATAATATAGTTTCTTTTTGCAATACTATAAAAGTGTTACGCCTCATATATGGAATAAATAATTTAATTTTATTATTTGCAAGTAATTAATTTAGTCTGTTTTGTTTAAAAGTTGATATAATATATGACCAATACAATTATTTATTACAAGTATATATATGAAGATATTGTCTTAGTGATAGCCTCAATTTTGATGTCAAATCAAATATTATGTGAATATTAGGGTTACATATTATTTTTTATTTATAGAAAAGATCACAATTATTATACGTGAATATAAAATATGAATGAAGCCCGTCTTGTAACTCTAACTGGCAAAAGACATAAGGAGGTGAATCACTAAATCAGTCTAGATTGCTCATAACTAATCAGTTCAAAATAAAAATGATAATAGACAATTTTCACGGAGAGGTAAGTAACCTCTAAATCACATACTAGGAACTTTATCCTGAGTTATAAAATAAAAAATAAAAATTTATAAACCTCATCATTATTATATTAATAAATAGTAGGAACATAGGTCAATGTTAAGACTTTGTCTACGTTCCGGTCCCGCCAACTCCTATCCTAGTATATAACGTAACCAAATCCTTAGGCAACCTACATTGTACTGGTTAATTATTTCAAGGTAGTCAATTTTCAAATTGAATTATTTTGGTTGATATAATTAAGTGTGACCTTTGATGAATAAAACTTGGTGAATTAATTAACTTAAAGATTGTATTTTTTTTAATTTAGATATTTTTGACAGAATAACTTGTCGATTGAGGTATAAGTATGCAATAATTATCTTAAAATTTATAATTTCAATGTATAATTCTAATTGTTGAGTGACGGTGACTTGAAGAGCTGAATACAACATCTGTTATCGAAACGTCACATCAACTCCTAAATAATATAAAGAAATAAAGTTACACATTCACTATTAGTTATTGTGTTATAACTTGACAAGAGTGCTTGATGGACTTATTAGGCTGAGGGGGAGTATTATATAAAGGGCAAGCTAGCCATCTCCATGCACACAAATATTCACACATCATTATTTAATTTTTCTCCCCCAAATAAGACTCTAAGACTCTTGCTTCCCAATTAATATAATCCTCCATGGCTAGCCTCGAAGCAACACACAGAGGCGGCGGCGGCGTTGCTGCTTTCATATTATTGTTAACGACGTTGTCGGCGGCTGGCATCGCCGCCGGCAACTTCATCAACGAGATTGGTTTTAACTGGGGGCAAGACCACGGCAAAATACTCGAAAACGGGCAGCTTCTAACGTTGTCCCTGGACAGGGCTTCCGGCTCCGGTTTCAGGTCAACAAATCAGTATATGTACGGGAAGATTGATATGAAGATCAAACTCGTACCCGGCAACTCCGCCGGCACGGTGACAACATACTACGTAAGTCCCATAATTTTATTCATTAAAAAAAATAAAGAAAGAGTGGAATATTATACTGTACGTACGTGTTTTATGTCTAATCTATATATATATGATATGATATGATGTGCAGCTGTCTTCATTGGGATCAACGCATGATGAGATTGACTTTGAGTTCCTTGGCAACTTAAGTGGTGATCCCTATGTTCTACATACAAATGTGTTCACACAAGGGAAGGGTGGAAGAGAACAGCAGTTTTATCTTTGGTTTGACCCCACCAAGGACTTCCATACCTACTCCATCTTATGGAACCCACAAAGCATCATGTATGTATATATGTTAAACCCTTTTATTATTACCCATGCATGCATGTTGACATTACATCTTTACCATATTTTAATTTCTATTGTTTCCATCGTATCGGTCAATATTATTAGTGTTTTGGAAATTCATAATTACTATTTAAAAGTATGTAAAATTAGGATAAATAACTGACCGGCTAGTTTAAATTAAGAAGATTAACATATCTTCTTGGAGTATAATAACTTGCATTGTAATATTGTGGTTATCAAAGTCTGGGGTCTTTGTGAGTTGTGTTTACTACTATCAATCATTATTATATTCTCATAAATTTAGTGCAATTAGGCATACCATGTATGATTGCATATATCCAATAATACAAAGTACGGGTGTCGATCAATATGAACTTCTGATCTTTTTATATTAGATCAATAAAATCATATATGCATGCTATTCCAGTTGTATCGAATACTATCGATACTTGTAATATCTGTATAAACATACATCATATCATATGTGATGCCAATAGAAAGGATGCTAGTGTCAATGAACTATACATGGTATATATATGTGTTGTTACATATATGCACCAAGTATTATAGGGACTATAATTGTACTTGGTACAAAAGACACTATTGATATCTTAAAATAGGGTGGGTTTCTGGTCCATACATAATGGCCAACAATACAGGGCCTCAAATTTAGAAGACTCAATATCTATTTTTGACCTAATTAATTAACTGGTTAAGAAATAAAATAAAATATTCCCAATTAAGCCTACATTTCTTCATGCCTCTTTCTATCTTGCATAAAACTCATGAGTTTTTTTTTTTTCCTAAATCACGCACCACCATTGAATAGGAAAGATTCTTCCTTCATCCATTAATTTTACAACTTCTCCCCAAATTTCTTTGATATTAAAGATGCAATTCAATTTTCACTTCTCTCCTAATTAATTATTGGGGCCTCATTTATTTACAAGAATGGGGCCACAAAAATCCAAAAATGTCCTGCAGGCTTAAAATTCCTGGGGCCTAGCTAAGCTAGAATGTAAAAATTTGGCAAACTTAAATGTTGACTTACTATATGCAGATTTTCAGTGGATGGGACACCAATCAGACAATTTAAGAACATGGAAGCAAGTGGGATCCCATTTCCAAAGGACCAACCAATGTGGATGTACTCAAGCCTGTGGGATGCAGAAGACTGGGCAACAAGAGGAGGGCTAGTGAAGACAGATTGGAGCCAGGCACCCTTCATTGCCTCCTACAGGAATTACAGTGCCCAAGCCTGCGTTTATGGCTCTGCATCTTCAACTTCTTCTTGCACCAAAAACCCCTCTGCTAATCCATGGCTTTCCCAATCACTAGACATCAGTGGCCAGCAAAGGATCAAATGGGTGCAGAAGAATTACATGATTTACAACTATTGCACTGATGCCAAACGCTTCCCACAAGGATTCCCACCTGAATGCTCTCTCAACTAAAAATCATTATTATATTATTATTGCTTAATTATGATAATGTTTGTAATCATATCTCTTTTCTTGTTTTTCAATCTTCTCATGCATGCATGCGTACGTGCATGTAAGTAGAAATTTAAGGGTTTTATATATTCTATTAGGGATAATGGCACTTTTCAGCTCTAAATTATATGTTTATAGTATATTTTCCACCTGTATTATTCATGTAAGCACATTAGTCCCTCAATTATTCTAAAAGTTACGATTTTTTTCCCTGATATATTAAATTGACATTTATATCCTTAAAGTAAACATTTTATTTATTTTTCTTCTCTGACAAATTATTACTTATACGTAGGGATGATCACGGTTCGGTTCGAACTGAACCAAACATTATAGTCTATAGCATTCGAATTGAAAATTTCCGGTTATGATTCATATCCAGAACCCAACATTTGGATTTCAATTTATTAAAATTATGAATCGAACAAACTGGATTATGAACCGTGAACCGGCGGTTCCGAATCCGCTCGCGATTTTGAACCGTCGTTATTTTAAAATTTTATTATTTATTTTTAAAATAGTCCAAATTCAACAATAAATGTATTTTTTTTTCAGTTTGGAACATGAACCGGCCGTTCCGATTTGCGATTTTAATAAACACTAAATATCAGGTTTAATTTCGATTCTAAATTGTAATTGAAATATTTCGATTTGGTTGCTATAGTGTCGGTTCGGTTTGAACAAACCGTGGTCATAATTTGTTGGAGAAAAAAATAAATGAAATATTTATATTTATTTTAAGGAAAAATATGTCCATTTAACATTTCAGGAGAAAAAATAGAGACTTGAATAATTTG
The DNA here is from genome assembly GCF_001879475.1 of Ipomoea nil. NCBI lineage: Eukaryota > Viridiplantae > Streptophyta > Magnoliopsida > Solanales > Convolvulaceae > Ipomoea > Ipomoea nil. The sequence goes on along the minus strand of NW_017616605.1, from coordinate 201,247 downwards.
GGAAAAAAATAACCACTTAGATAGTTTAAGGGTAAAAAGTGCTATAAGTATATATATAACTCAAGAGAAAAAAATGTTATTTTCCCTATTCTATTATATATATTCCCGGCCCATGCATATAAATTCAATTCTGAAGATATATCTATACATCAACATCCTTAGTTTCTAGCTCAGCTCACAATCTCACATATATCATGTTATACGACCAGTCTAGAATGCTTGGAGATCAGATCGTTACAACTTTTCTGTATTTTTGTATTCTTGCTAATCGCGCTTCGACTAAGGCAAAACTGCTCTAAGACATGTGTCCTCATCACCCCATTTAATTTGTATATCTGTAACATCTAATAACACATTTATATCTTATAAATAGCACATTGTAAGATCGGAAAAAGGACCAATACTCTATTCTAGTAGATCCGATCCGATCCAAGCTACTAAGAACTTTACTGGTACTCTTTATTCAATAAAGTGTACCTTTTACATTCAATTGACAGCCTATAAGAGTATCTCCATAAAGTGTAACTCCATTTGTGTGGGTTTTATCACCTTTATGTCAGAAATTTAAAAAAATAAATACTAAATAAAAAGAGGGTTGGCTACCACCAAGAGAGTTGTAGTACACGCCACACCAATAGTAACTCTTTTTATTCATTTTGTAGGGTCAACCTTTGAGGAAAAAATCATTCTTCCTACAATATTTTTTTTTTTTTTTCTTTTCTCTCCCTTTTCTTTTTCTTTCACCTAGCCACAAACTCTAAAAAAATCAAGCAAAATCCCAATTAGGGATGTCCTAATCGGCAAATTATGCTGTGCATGGTGCATACGGATGTAAAAACGACGTCGTTTTGTCTAAAAACGCACGTCCAACTTAAAAAAAAAAAATCCACTTTCGATTCCCGTCAATAACATTATGTTGTGCATAATTTCTGAATGTATAGTTATGAAATTATGAATGTATAATTATGCAATTCTGGATTTATAGTTATGAAATTATGGATGTGTAGCTATGCAATTCTGAATGTATAGTTATGAAGTTATGCAATTCTGGATTTATAGTTATGAAGTTATGAATGTGTAGTTATGCAATTCTGGATATATAGTAATGAAGTTATGGATGTGTAGTTATGCAATTCTGGATGTATAGTTATGCAATTCTAGATGTATAGTTATGAAATTATGGATGTGATACAATTCTGATTATTTTTTTTAAGTCGACGTCAAAACGACATCGTTTTTGCATCAGTGTGCACCATGCATGATGCGCACGGATGCACAGCATAACGACACGTCCTAATCAGTGTTTGTTGACGTTATAATGCTCAGCTTGAATTCAATCGTTATACCTTGCACCACGGCGCACAGTGCATTGTGCGCCCCGCGCCTCCCAAAACGACGTCGTTTTGGGAGGCGCGGTAGGAAGTTGACATGATTAAGTATATTTGTTTATACAATTATGTATTATTTTTTGTTATGTACATTTTTTAAACAATTATGTACATTTTTTTATACAATTATGTACATCCGAATCAGAAAATTTTTGTGTATTATGTTAAGAGTTGATGTGTATTATGTTAAAAGTTTATGTTTATTATGTATTATGTTAGATTACGTGTATTATCTTTTAAAAAAGAGTATGTGTATTTTGTTATATAATTATGTACATTCATATATACAATTATGTGTATTCTAGTATAACATTATGTACATTTTTAAACATGAGATTTTTTTATAAAGAAAATTAACTGTCAAACACTGGGTAACAAAAATTTTTTTAAAAATAATAATTTTGAAACAACGTCGTTTTGCATCTGGGCATACAATGCAACACGCGCCGTTATGCAGGATATAAATTGCCGCTCGAATTTACGCCAACCAATATCTACTTCTACTATATATATATATATATATATATATATATATATATATATATATATATATATATATATATATATATATATATATATATATATCTACTATACTAATAAGAGCCCAAGAGAGTTAGGCCTATAATGGGTAGAAAAAATGGCGGTCAAATTTTTTAATCAAATGAATGGCTCAGATTGATCTAATTTTAATTTTTCCTTAAGATTTCCTAATTTATCCTTAATGAATGTGATTTTCCGTTAATTTTTCCGTTAAATATTATCTTTTCTGTTAATTTCTGTTAGTTCACCGTTAACTTACTCATTGATTTTAATAAGAATTTAAAGGTCTTAGGTTCGAACCTCATCCCAATCAAAGTTGGCATAATTAGTACTCTATTTTACTCTTATTAAATTAATTAAAAATAATAATTTAGTAGCTACAACAAAAAATAATACATATCATTTTTTAATTTAGAATTATGTGTCTACAATGCCTTTATTCAAAAAAAATTATTCATTACCAATAAATTAAATAAGAGAAATAATTTCATTAGTTATATTGTATTTATTTTTCTCCAATATAAGAATTCTTTATTTTCAAATTCATCAATTGATTATATTTGCTACATTGTCCCTACAATGTCTTTATTAAAAAAATAATTCATTATTAATAAATTAATTAAGAAAAATAATTTTATTAGTTATATTGTCTTTATATTTCTCCAATGTAAAAATTCTTTACATTCAAATTCATCAATTGATTATATTCTCACATTGTATACTACCTTTTTTTGTGCACTAATTTTTTTTTAATTAAATATCAAAGTTATAATACAAAATAATGCTATATATTTATTTACCAAGTATTTTATTAATACCATGAAAAAATTTAAAAAATATAATTAATAAAGCTAATCATATTAATTACTTGAAGGATTTGTTGACAAAGAGACTATTCAAATCACACAACAAATTGAAGTGAGAACAACTTCGCAATATCCTTGTTTGACAATCAGCAGTTAGCGGTTAGCGTTAGCGGATTATATTAGCGAATTTGACCAGCGAATTATATTAATTACTTGAAGGATTTGTTGACAAAGAGACTATTCACATCACACAACAAATTGAAGTGAGAACAACTTCGCAATATCCTTGTTTGACAATCAGCAGTTAGCGGTTAGCGTTAGCGGATTATATTAGCGAATTTGACCAGCGAATTATATCAATGGTTGGTAAAAAGATATTTGAAAAAATTAATTGTTTAGATTTACATGTAAAATGACCTAAGGGTATGATGATGATGATGATGATGATGATGATGATGATGATGATATGATGATGATGATAGATGATATGATGATGATGATGATGATGATGATGATGATGATGATGATGATGATATGAATGATGAATGATGATGATGAATGATGATGATGATGATGATGATGATGAATGATGATGATGATGATGATGATGATGATGATGATGATGATGATGATGATGATGATGATGATGATGATGATGTGATGATGATGATGATGATGATGATGATGATGATGATGATGATGATGATATGATGATGATGATGATGATGATGATGATGATGATGATGATGATGATGATGATGATGGATGATGATGATGATGATGATGATGATGATGATGATGATGATGATGATGATGAATGATGATGATGATGATGATGATGATGATGAATGATGATGATGAATGATGATGATGATGATGATGATGATGATGATGATGATGATATGATGATGATGATGATGATGAATGATGATGATGATGATGATGATGATGAATGATGATGATGAAAGATGAATGATGATGATGATGATGATGATGATGATGATGATGATGATGATGATGATGAGATGATGATGATGGATGATGATGATGATGATGATGATGATGATGATGATGATGATGATGATGATGATGATGATGATGATGATGATGATGATGATGATGATGATGATGATGATGATGATGATGATGATGATGATGATGATGATGATGATGATGATGATGATGATGATGATGATGATGATGATGATGATGATGATGATGATGATGATGATGATGATGATGATGAATGATGATGATGATGATGATGATGATGATGATGATGATGATGATGATGATGATGATGATGATGATGATGGATGATGATGATGATGATGATGATGATGATGATGATGATGATGATGATGATGATGATGATGATGATGATGATGATGATGATGATGATGATGATGATGATGATGATATGATGATGATGATGATGATGATGATGATGATGATGATGATGATGATGATGATGATGATGATGATTGATGATGATGATGATGATGATGATGATGATGATGATGATGATGATGATGATGATGATGATGATGATGATGATGATGATGATGATGATGATGATGATGATGATGATGATATGATGATGATGATGATGATGATGATGATGATGATGATGATGATGATGATGATGATGATGATGATGATGATGATGATGTGATGATGATGATGATGATGATGATGATGATGATGATGATGATATGATGATGATGATGATGATGATGATGATGATGATGATGATGATGATGATATGATGATGATGATGATGATGATGATGATGATGATGATGATGATGATGATGATGATGATGATGATGATGATGATGATGATGATGATGATGATGATGATGATGATGATGATGATGATGATGATATGATGATGATGATGATGATGATGATGATGATGATGATGATGATGATGATGATGATGATGATGATGATGATGAGATGATGATGATGATGATGATGATGATGATGATGATGATGATGGATGATGATGATGATGATGATGATTGATGATGATGATGATGTATTGATGATGATTTTTTATTGATGATGATGATGATGATGATTGATGATGATGATGATGATGATGATGATGATGATGATGATGATGATGATGATGATGATGATGATGATGATGATGATTGATGATGATGATGATGATGATGATGATGATGATGATGATTGATGATGATTGATGATGATGATGATGAATGATGATGATGATGAATGAATGATGAATGATGAATGATGATGATAGAATGAATGATGATGATGATGATGATGATGATGATGATGATGATGATGAATGATGATGATGATGATGATGATGAAATGATGATGAATGATGATGATGATGATGATGATGATGATAAGATGATGATGATGATGATGATGATGATGATGAATGAATGATGATAAATGATGATAGATGATGATGATGATGATGATAGATGATGATGATGATGATGAATGATGATGAATAATAAAAAATATAATAAAGTCAATCATATTAACTACTTGGGAGATTTATTGACAAAAAGAGTATTCAAATCACACAACAAATTGAAGTGGAAAACTATCTCGCAATGTCCTTGTTTGACAATCAGTAGTTAGCTCTTCAATATTAGTATATACGGAGTGTTTAATAATTTATGCCCTAATTTTTATTTTCTCTCCCTTATGTCCTCTATTTGGTTTCAACCATACCTATACAATTATTTTATTGACAACTATAATCAATCTTGACGATATTATCTTGCATTTGTAAACTTAGAATTGCCTATTTAAATACACAAATTTAACATTCAATTATCTATGCATGAACAATTCCAATATAATCTTGGATTGATATACTTTAAAATACTTATTTAAAAAAATATTGGGCATTATCTCAATCGCGCAATGCGCGTAAAAAACTAGTATACTAATAAGAGCCCAAGAGAGTTAGGTCTATAATGGGTAGAAAAAATGGCGGTCAAATTTTTTAATCAAATGAATGCCTCAGATTGATCAGATTTTAATTTTTTCTTGAGATTTCCTAATTTATCCTTAATGAATATGATTATCCGTTAACTTTTCCGTTAAATATTATTTTTTCTGTTAATTCCTGTTAGTTCACCGTTAACTTACTCATTAATTTCAATAAGAAAGGTCTTAAGTTCGAACCACACCCCAATCAAAGTTGGCATAATTAGTACTCTATTTTACTCTTCAAAATATAGCAATTCATTTCTATAACTGAGTTGTTAGAGAACGAGCACATTTGCCTAATTTATGAAAATACTAAATAATGATAAATAAAATCTTCAAAATATAGCACCGCATGCGTACATCTAAATATAGCTATTAATTTGAGCAATTATTTGCACAAATTCAAGCAATAATAACATCAAAATATATAAATGATCTAGATCATATCTTTAATTGTACTATATTATATTTAATGTTCTAATTTAAATAATTATATATTGATTCATATATTATTAATATATTACAACAAATTCATTCCGTGCATCGCACGGGTGCAAATACTAGTTAAATTAATAATAATAATTTAGTAGCTACAACAAAAAAGTAATACATATGCATTTCTTTAATTTAGAATTATGTGTCTATAATGCCTTTATTCAAAAAAATTATTCATTATCAATAAATGAAATAAGAGAAATAATTTCATTAGTTATATTGTCTTTATTTTTCTCCAATGTAAAAATTCTTTACATTCAAAATTCAAATTTATCAATTGATTATATTCGCTACATTGTCCCTACAATGTATTTATTAAAAAAAAATAATTCATTATCAATAAATTAATTAAGAGAAAAAATTTCATTAGCTATATTGTCTTCATTTTTCTCCCACCGGAATCTCCTCAAACAATATTAGTATATTTTTAATATTATATGCTTTAATTTTTATTTGCTCTCCCTTATATCCCGTATTTTGTTTCAACCATACCCATACAATTATTTTATTGACAATTATAATCAATCTTGACTATATTATCTTGCATTTGTAAACTTAGAATTACCAATTTAAATACGCAAATTCAACATTCAATTATCTATGCATGAACAATTCTAATATACTCTTGCCTTGATATGCTTTAAAATACTTATTTAAGAAAAACATTGGGCATTATCCCAATCGCGCAATGCGCGTAACAAACTAGTATAACTATTAAGCCTTGATTCAAGCTTATCATCCATAATTGGGCCTACAAAAACACCGCAATTTATATCCTACACCACGGCGCGCATTGCACTGTGCGCCCAGATGCAAAACGACGTCGTTTTAAATTTTTTTTTTTTTTTTTTGAAATTTCCCGCCCCAGTGTATGGCAGTTAATTTTTCTTTTAAAAAATGTACATAATGTTATACTAGAATACACATAATTGTATACATGTATGTACATAATTATATAACAAAATATACATACACTTTTTAAAAGATAATACACATAATCTAACATAATGCATAATAAACATAAACTTTTAACATAATACACATCAACTCTTAACATAATACACACAAATTTTCTGATTCGGATGTACATAATTGTATAAAAAGAATGTACATAATTGTATAAAAAATGTACATAACTGTTTGAACAAATATACATAATTGTATGAACAAATATACATAATTGTGTGAACAAATATACATAATTGTGTGAACAAATATACATAATCACAGCAACTTCCTACCGCGCCTCCCAAAACGACCCCAAAACAACATCGTTTTAGGAGGCGCGCGACGCACGTGGGTAGGGTATAACGATTGCAAAAACACTTCATCCCATGATACATAAATAAATACGATTGCAAAAACACTTCATCCCATGATACATAAATAAATTGGGCCTATACAAATATGAACCAATACAAACACTTGGGTCCCAACCCCCAATAGATCAGATCTGTATATTCAATTAAATGGGTTAAGGATAAGCTTAGTGAAAGCTGAAAGTGACAATAAAAGTTAGGCAAATTTTTATGTAGACCCTGGTTCACAGGCAGTCGTTATATCATAGACAGTACTGCATGTGTACCGCGGTCAAAAACGGTGTCGTTTCTTTAATTAAAAGAAACGGCCCGCCGTTATAGTTTACGGAGTCCGCTTGTTTGGTGTATTAAACACCAACTGACACAACAGTATATCTAAATCGACACTGCAGTTATATCAAAATGATATTGTAGTTATAGTGAAATGAAACTGCAGTGTATATAAAATGAAACTGAATAACATTTCACATATTTGAGTGTATATTGTACAATGAAGCTGTAATTATATCAAAATGATCATGTAGTTGTGTTCTAATGAAACTATAGTGTATATAAAATAAAATTAAATAACATTTTCACATATTTGAGTTTATAAATATCGAATGAAACTATAGTTATATCGAAATGAAACTATAGTTGTGTTGAACTGAAACTGCAGTGTATACAAAATAACACTGAATACCAGGGTTACTTTTTGCGAAAGGGTGCGAAACGGCAGAAAACAAACACCGTTTCTTTTCATTTAACAAAAGGACGCGCGGTGCATGATTGATCATGCACCGTGGTGCATGATATAATTTGCCGTTCACAGTGGATCATAAAAGAAAATGTATTTTTATTATATTAAAAGTACATTATTTATATATTGAATGTACATTATACAAAATAATATATTTTTAGTACTCAAATAATGTATTTTTTCTAAATGTAAGGTACATTTTAAATATACTAAAAGTACATTATTTGTTTACTAAATTCACTTTATTTGATAGTATACAAAGTAATGTACTTTCAGTACTTAAACACTATACTTTCTGATGTTATCACATCTGTGCTTGTTTTTGTAGTTATTTTGAATTATCTCAGTAATTAAGTTCTTTACTTTTGCTTATTTAATTAAATTTTTGTCGTTTTACGGTGTTTATTAGTGTTTTTGAACCATTTTAGGTCAAAATATGAGCAAGGGAAGTTCAAGAATGAGTTTGGAGTAATTTTTGGACAAGTTCAGGACCCACAGGACTCGACGCGTCGAAAATTTCCAGAAAATTTTCCGATCGAAACCATCAGGTCTCGACGCGTCGAGCCATCGCTCGACGCATCGAGAAAGACGCGGAGCTCAAAAAAAGAAGCGCAGCGCTAATTCTTCTTTCCTCAAAGTTAAAAGGTGCCTATGTGCTTAGGGATTTTTGGGTGAATTTGTTTGTGAACCTATGTGCCTAGTTCGTTAATTTCTTAATATATTTATGTTTGATTTTATGATTTGTGTTGCAATCTTGTTTTAACCTATTGTTGTTGGTAATTAAAGGCCTAAATTACTAGCTTCATAGCCATGTTTGCGTCACCAACGAGAGTTGGGGCATAAATTAGGGCACACACGATTGCACCCAATGGTTGGACCTTGAGAAAGGGGAATTTATTGGGGGAACTTTATTCTAGATTGTTGCGCATCGAGAGATGGTAGTAATTAGGAATAATTGAATGCTGATCTTCGATCTTATCGGGTGTTTAAGCCATGAGAGTGGAAATTCACTAGGGGTAGAGATTACGAGAGTAATTCTGTTCCACTTTGCATTCCCATACAAGTCTTAATTCCAAACTAAATATTACAAACGTTAATTGGCACTAGGTGATTAAACATTGTGATCCCAAGAATCCTGTTTTGCTCTATTGTTTACAAAACCTTTTTATTTATTTTATTATTTTATTCTGCTTGTTATTTTCTGCAATTACCCAATCTTCAAGTTTCGTTCGGACTAGTTTCATATGAGTAACCTAATAGCTAGCGCTTAGTACCCCATCACTCTGTGGTTCGACAACCTGAATACTTCGGGTATTATTTGTTTGCCACAAATTACCGCAATCACTTTCAAATAATGTACTTTATGTATATAAATAATCTACTTTTTATTTGTGGTCTATACAGCTGTGTGGATTATGACCCATAGAATAGTGATTGTTAAAGCAATCATTATTCTATGGACAATGGTCTTATGGTCTACAGAGTTGTATAGATCATGAATAGAAAGTAAAATTTTAATATATTAAAAGTAAATTATTTATGTCATGTATGCGCATTATTTTAATGCTGAAAATACATTATTTTGTATACTATCAAATCATGTACATTCATTACACAAATAATTTACTTTTAGTATATTAAAAATATACAACTTTTTATGACACATGATAATTTGCCATTAAATGCAAGTCCAAATTCCAGTCCATCCATTCTATAGAAGAAGAACAAAATAGGCAAGTTCAATTCATAATTCCCTCCATTTCAAACCAGCGGTCCATCATGATCATATAAGCCTATGCCCAAAATTAAAGCACCCAAAACTCAATTAAGTTGTTTGGTCCAATTTTGCAACCCCTGAAATTAATCCCTTAAATCTAAATTAATTACTTGATTAATTTTCTAATTATCCTTACAATTCTTCTTATAATTGATCCCTGAATCTAGTTAGGAGGATCTTTTTTTTTGAATGCTAGTTAGGAGGATCTAGTTTGACCCAAATCCCTTAACCTTTTAATATGGTCAATGGGTTGGACCTTATGCTATAACATTTGTACTCTAGCCTTTACTTAAAAGAAACTCTTCTAGCCTTTATGTTGGAAGAAAGAGGCCCTTAATGGTCATTTCATAATTTCTAACTTGGAACCCAAGCCACTACCTAAACACACTCACCCTAGCATTCCCACACTTGGCCAAAACTCTCTCAACATTTTAGCTTGTTCTTCAAGCCACCCTAACTCTCCCATCCTACCCAAGAGAGCTCTTCACCTTCTCACCCAAGAAAGCCAAGCAAGACTCTACCTTTCACCATCATCAAGCTTAGGAAGGGTAAGTATTAGGAGTATATAGTCTTATTTCTTAGTTTTGCATCTTCTTTATCTAAGATTATTCTTGTGTTTGTTGGGTTTTGGGTTTGTGGTTGAAGATCACTTGGAAGAGGATTTGCAAGAGTAATCTAGGGAGTTGGAAGGAGATAAGCTAAGGAGGTAACCCTATGTCCAACAAAACCTATTTTCCTTGCTAATTGATGTTCTTGAGTAGTGATATGCATATTCTTGTGATTATGCTATTGTAGAGCTTGTATCTACGGTTGTTTGGTGCTATTTGTTGAGCTATTCCTTGTATTCAAGTCCCTTTGGTTGTTGATGTGCGTATTGAGGTGTTTGGACTTGGATTTGTGCATTCTTAGGATTTTTCCCGAAGTTGAGATTCTTCTACTGGTTCGGTACCAGCGGGTACCTGGCAGGCACTTTACTACCCCCCAGTACCACCCGCGGGTACATGGTTGTATGGCAGGGGTTCGGCAGGTACTTTGCCACCCGCCGGAACCACTCGCTGGTACGAAGTGGGGTTTTCGGCGGGTACTTTACCACCCGTCCAAACCACCCACTGGTACGTATGTTGTTGGCTTCTTGATTTGTTGATCCCCGAGTATTTACATGTCTTTATTGATGTCTCGTAAGTTTAGAGCGATGTGTTGTGAACCTTATGGTTAGGATATGAGTCTTGAATCGTGGTTGTAGTTCAATATTGTGATTCATTGGATTCAAATGAAGTTTGTGTTATTCGTATGAGCCTTTGTGGCTACCTTCTTGGCTTGCATGCTAGTTACGTTACTTATCGGTACTAGTGTGTGATTTCCTTGTGATAACTTCTTGATTCGTGATTGGATCGATACTTGAACCTATCTATTCGTTGTAATCCTTTGATTGGAATCATTTGATATCGTTGTGTAGCCTTTGGAATACCTTATTCGTATCTCTTTCGTGAATTCCTTTCATTGTGATATATCGTTGTGAGTTTGTACATTCATTGTACTTTATCCTTGATGATTCTTTGATTGAGCTATTGTTTGAGCTTATCCGTTGTTGTACACCCTTCTTGTGGAATCTATACCTTTGATTTGTATCTCTATATTCCTTGTGTATTGAATTCTTGTGGTGATGATTGAGTTGGTGGATGGACAATGAGGGCTTAACTTTTACCAGGATTCGAGATAATGGTATATGAATCGGGACTAGTCCCCGCAGATGTTACTAAATCGGGACTTCGTGTCCCCGCGGAATTATTGAATCGGGTCCTCTGACCCCGCGAAAACCATGAATCGGGACTTAGTATCCCCGCGAAAATCTCTAATCGGGTCTACGACCCCGCGAAATCCATACTAGGTTCTTTGACACTGCGGTACATATTAGTTCTAGGCCCTCATGTTGTTCCATTGTGATTCGAGTCATTTGGTGACTCCACGGTGAATGACTTGGTTTGACTATGTCCTTTATGGATTTGGAACCTTGTGGTGATTGATTGATTGTGGATTGTGTTGATAACCACCTTCTTGATGATTGTGTTTATCTTACTGTACTTGTTATCTCTTGATTCGTTAGCTCTATTCCTTGAATTAATCTATATCGTTTGCTATATTCGTTCCCTCTATTCATTGAATTGATCCATATCGTTGTCTCGTGGTATTGAGTGATATTGATGAGTGCATTTCATGTATGGTCGGAATATTACTTCTATTCCTCGTGATTTGTAAAGCTAGAGTTATTTAAGACTATACTTATGTATTCCCAAGTCTCAAAATTGCTTTTACCTATAAAGTATACAATTATGTCCTTTATGGCTTTTACCATTGTTTTTATACCTTATGTTTTTAGTTGAATAGTTGATCCGAGAGCGCGTAGTGGAGCCCGGTTTAAACTAGCTTTTCTTTCCCTTTAGCTTAGTTGTTTTGGACTGTGTGCCCTTGAACTTGTAGACTCTTTTGGATAATAGTTTTGTAAGCTTGTGCATCTAGGTTGGAAATCTAGATGTGGCATAACATCACTTTAACTATGTTAGCTTCCGCAGAATGTTTATATGATTATAGTTAGATGTTGCTCTTATTTCCTAAGTTTAAGTGTTTAATGTTTGCCTAGTTTTGGGGGTGTTACAGTTGGTATCAGAGCTAGGTTTGAGTCTAGGTTAATGCTTCTAGAAGGAGACTTTAAGATGTTCAGCTCGAATCCTAGGTGTTTAAGTACCTAAGTTATAGGAACCCTATGACGCACGGTGAGGTTGTTAGTTATTTATCGTTTTCTGTTGTGCTTTGTTCTTCGGCTAGCTTTCGTTCCTTTAAGTTAAGGCACCGGGTAAGGGTGCAAGCTTCTAAGTTTTCTTCCGTAACCAGTGTTGCTTCTGTAGAACTCAAGGATGGCACCGTCAAGATACCGTGCAAGGACTCTGGAAACGCCTACGAATGAACAGTTGGCTCAAAACCTGCACTATTTGACCCAGATTACTCAAATCTTGAGTAACGCTCTTCTTCACAACAACAACAACAACCATCCACAGAATGGGAAGAGGATCCCACCATGTTGGAAGAGTGGATCCGGACTCTTGACAATATCTTCGAAGTGGTGGGTTGCCCGAAGGAGCGTCGGGTGGAGTTAGCTGTGTTTTAATTTACTTCGGTCACGAGGCCGTTCTATGGTGGGTTCATGAAGGGCCAATCTGTAGGCAATAACCAGGTTTCAACTGGGAGGGTTTGAAGGATAAGCTTCACGAACGCTTCTACCCCGCACCCGTTAGAGCAGCGATGTACGAGTAGTTCCTTCATCTCAAGCAGAGACTTTATTCGGTGGTGGAGTACCATAATAGGTTCTTGGAGCTGGCTCGTTTTGCCCATGTTTTGGTTCCCACGGAGGCAACTAGGGTGGAGAAGTTCGTGACGGGGCTTAACTACCAGGCTAGGCTAGGAAAGCCTTGATAGTTCACAAACCAAGGACTCTCAATGAAGCTTATACATGTGTTGCCGACCTCTATCGGGTGCAACAAATCCAAAGGGGAGATCAAGAGCAAGTCAAGAGAAGGAACGAAGTGGTGAAGGTTCTAACTTTAGAAGGCCAAGGAACGCATCGGTGGGAAATGTCAATGGAGTGTGGCCACCTCAAACGTCTCTATAACAACCCAAAATTTAATTTTATAAATTCGGTTTTAAGAAATTTCAAAATAGCCATTTTTTACTCTACCAAAATTTTTGGTGACAAAAACGGTGTTGAAATTAATTATTTTGAATTATATTTTAAATGAATTATATTTTGAATTATATTTTACATTCTCCTACATGCTCTATCAGGTCAGAGTGTGAGGGAACCATTAAGGTTGGGGATTTGGGGTAAGTTATTAACCTCTAAATCACATACTATATTGAACTTTATCTTGAGTTATAACATAAAAAATAAAAATTTATAAACCTCATCATTATTACGTTAATAAATACTAGGAACATAGGTCAATGTTAGGACTTTGTCTACGCTGCGGTCCCGCCAACACCTCTCCTAGTATATAACGTAACCAAATCCTTAGGCAACCTACATTGTACTGGTAAATTATTTCAAGGTAGTCAATTTTCAAATTGAATTATTTTGGTTGATATAATTAAGTGTGACTTTTGATGAATAAAACTTGGTGAATTTAACTTGATTGTAATTTGTTCAATTTAGGTATATTTGACAGAATACCTATTCTTAAGTTAAAAAATATCATCCATGAGATGTGAACGAAATAGTGAGGATCTCATCCAACTTAATCAAAGTTTTTAGCTAGGTTTGAGTTATGAGAGTATAATTATCTTAAAATCTATTGTTTTGGTGTGTAATTTTAGATGACTAGTCTCGAGTATAAAGCAATCTTAAAATTTATAATTTGGATGGGTGTATAATCTAGTTGAAGGTGGATTATAATTTAAAAAAAAAAAAACGTAAGTAAAATAAATATTTGGCAATCCAGTCAGCAAATTAAAAACTTAGAGTTAACCTGTTAAAAATGATAATTGTTCATTTTTTTCTGAGTTCAATGGTTTATTTGCTCCTTTTTTTTTTCTTTTTTTTTTTTTCGAATTCAATGACTTAATTGAGGGTTATTTGAGTTCGATGACTTAATTACCATTTCCCAAATAATTCAGTAGCTTATTTATACTTTATCCCTAAAACTTTTTATTTTGGTGTATAATCTTAGTTAGTTGACTGGCTGAGGTATAAGCATGGAGCTATCTTAGAAAAACCTAAAATTTTGGTGTCTGGTTTTAGTTAACTTGTTGATTGATGTATAAGTATGCAATAATTATCTTAAATTTTATAATTTCAATGTATAATTCTAGTTGTTGGGTGACGGTCACTTAAAGAGCTGAGTACAACATCTGTTATCACATCAACTCCTATGCAATATAAGGAAATAAAGTTACACATTTATTCTGTTATACCTTGTCAAGTGCTTGATCAATGAATGAGAGTTTGAATTACAATTGGATAAGAGGTTACAACAGGATTACAATATAATAACACCCAAGGCTACTAGAATGGAAAGACTAATTACAATCAATTTACAATGCAATCACTCCAATTACTCACAATCAAATCACAATTACTCCAATCATGCACATTCCTAATATATCTAACACGATGGACTTATTAGGCTGAGGGGGAGTATTATATAAAGGGCAAGCTAGCCATCTCCATGCATACAAGTATTCACACATCATTATTTAATTTTTCTCCCCCAAATAAGACTCTGATCTTGCCTCCCAATTAATATAATCCTCCATGGCTAGCCTCGAAGCAACACACAGAGGCGGCGGCGTTGCAGTTTTCATATTATTGTTAACGACGTTGTCGGCTGGCGTCGCCGGCGGCAACTTCAACAACGAGATTGATTTTAACTGGGGGCGAGACCACGGCAAAATACTCGAAAACGGGCAGCTTCTAACGTTGTCCCTGGACAGGGCTTCCGGCTCCGGTTTCAGGTCAAAAAATCAGTATATGTACGGGAAGATTGATATGAAGATCAAACTTGTGGCCGGCAACTCCGCCGGCACGGTGACAACATACTACGTAAGTCCCATAATTTTATTCATTTCATTAAAAAATAAAAGTTAAAGAAAGACTGGAATATTCTACATACTTTACGTACATATATGCTGTATCTAATCTATATGATATGCAGCTGTCTTCATTGGGATCAACGCATGATGAGATTGACTTTGAGTTCCTTGGCAACTTAAGTGGTGATCCCTATGTTCTACATACAAATGTGTTCACACAAGGGAAGGGTGGTAGAGAACAGCAGTTTTACCTTTGGTTTGACCCCACCCAGGACTTCCATACCTACTCCATCTTATGGAACCCACAAAGCATCATGTATGTATATATATAAATAAACCCTTTTAATTTATTATCACCCATGCATCTTCACATTACATATTTAATTACCATATTTCTATTGTGTCCATCTGTCAATATTACATAATCACTATTTGAGAGTATACAAAACTAACATACATTATATATTTATGACTTAAACAAAGAAGGTCAACATATCCTCTTTAGAGTATAATTTGTAATATTGTGCGTAGTTACCAAAGCCAACAGTCTGAAATTTTTGTGTGTGTTTACTACTATCAATCATTATTATATTCTCATAAATACAGTGTAATTAGGCATACCATGCATGCTAGTATATATCCAATATTAGATTGATAAAATCATATATATATATATATATATATATATATATATATATATATATATATATATATATATATATATATATATATGTACACACACCAAGTATTATATATATTTATAATTATACCTGGAACGACCTTAATTTTAGAGGGTCAAATATATATTTTTGACCTTACTGTCTAAGAAATTAAAAAAAAAATGTGTAATTAAGCCTACATTTCTTCAGGCCTCTTTCTATCTCGCCTAAAGATCAATTTTTTTCTCCAAATCATGCATGACAATTGAAGACGGGCAAGATTCTTCCTTCATCCATTAATTTTACAACTTTCTCCAAATTTTCTTTAATTATTGAAGTTGCAATTCAATTTTTACCTCTCTCCCCTAATTAATTGGTAAAATGGGACCACAAAAATCCAAAAATGTCCCTACAGGCTTAAAATTCCTGGGGCCTAGCTAAGCTAGAATGTAAAAATTTGGCAAACTTAAATGTTGACTTATATATATGCAGATTTTCAGTGGATGGGACACCAATTAGACAATTTAAGAACATGGAAGCAAGTGGGATCCCATATCCAAAGGACCAACCAATGTGGATGTACTCAAGCCTGTGGGATGCAGAAGACTGGGCAACAAGAGGAGGGCTAGTGAAGACAGACTGGAGCCAGGCACCCTTCATTGCCTCCTACAGGAATTACAGTGCCCAAGCCTGCGTTTATGGCTCTGCATCTTCAACTTCTTCCTGCACCCAAAACCCCTCTGCTAATCCATGGCTTTCCCAATCACTAGACATCAGTGGCCAACAAAGGATCCAATGGGTGCAGAAAAATTACATGATTTACAACTATTGCACTGATGCCAAACGCTTCCCACAAGGATTCCCACCTGAATGCTCTCTCAACTAATAATCATTATTATATTATTATTGCTCATTAATTATGATTTATGATAATGTTTGTAATCATATCTCTTTTCTTGTTTTTCAATCTTCTTATGCATGCATGCATGCGTGCGTACGTGCATGTAAGCAGAAATTTTAAGGTTTTTATATATTCTATTAGAGATAATGGCACTTTTCCCTCCTAAATTATATGTTTATAGCATATTTTTTACCTGTATTATTCTTGTAAGCACATTAGTCCTTCAATTATTTTAAAAGTTGCGGTTTTTTTCCCTGATATATTAAATTGACATTTCTATCCTTAAAGTAAACATTTTATTTAATTTTTTTTCTCAAACAAATTATTACTTATACACATGGTTACGGTATGCGCTAGACGCTAGTCGGGCGCCCGGACAGCGCGTAGGCGAAATCTAGGCGGCGCTAGGCATGCGCCAAAAAAACAATAACAGATTCGCAGTTTGACAATTTTAATGAGGCTATTTTCAACATTCAATCAAATAACACATCCAAATAAATGATGATAATTCATAAGTCATAACATCAAAACACTATTAAAAATTAAAAATACTCAAATACTTCAATCATCCAAAGATTCAAAGTATCAAACCAGTCTACGGGTGTATATATGTCATATTATATATATGTATGATGCGCGCGCGCGCACACACACACACACACACACACACACACACACACACACACACACACACACACACACATATATATATATATATATATATATATATATATATATATATATATATATATATATATATATATATATATATATATATAGAGGGATGCACTCAGGTGCGAATAAGTACCCAGGAAGGAATATGCGAACGAATTAGCGCGATACGTGTTCAGATCTAATAACTTAAAAAAAAAAATGCGGTGGCATTTTCGTAAATAATTGAACATCGAAGTGCAAGTAAAATCACTTACAAGTGCACCTACTTTCACCTATAAGTACAGTGCATGTAATTTTGCCTTGTTAGCATTCACTTTCCGCAAACATTCATGCACCTGGATGTGCTTATAACTATATGTGCAACTATTTATAACTATAGGTGCAACTACTTATAACTATAGGTGCACCTACTTTCACCTATATGTGCATGTAATTTTGCCTTGTTAGCATTCACTTTCCGCAAACATTCATGCACCCGGTGTGCTTATAACTATATATGCAACTATTTATAACTATATGTGCAACTATTTATAACTATAGGTGCACCTACTTTCACCTATAAGTGCATGTAATTTTGCCTTGTTAACATTCATTGATCTGAGTTCAGCGAGTAGTAATACCCCTGAAAACCACTCGCAAACATTCATACACCTAGGTGCAACTACTTATAACTATGTGTGCAACTACTTAGAACAATAGGTGCAACTACTTAGAACTATAGGTGCAACTAAGTATTGATGCTCAGTGTAAATTTTTACTTGCACCTATAATACATTTTACATGCACTTGTAATACATTTTACTTGCACTTCGATGTTCAATTATTTACGAAAATGCCATCACGTTTTCTGATCCATTAGATCTGAACACGTGGACGAACAGAATTCATTCCTATTTCGCGCCTGGGCGAAGCATTCGCACCTGAGTGCGATTCTATAAACATATATATATATATATATATATATATATATATATATATATATATATATATATATATATATATATATATATATATATATATATATATATATATATATATATACTAGTTTTTTACGCGCATTGCGCGATTGGGATAATGCTCAATGCTTTTTTTTTTTTTTAAATAAGTACTTTAAAGTATATGAAGACAGAATTATATTGAAATTGTTCATGCATAGATAATTGAAGGTTGAATTTGCGTATTTAAATAGGTAATTCTTCTCCCAAAGGTTGAGTCCCCAACCCCAAGGGCCCCCCGCACTCCGGCCCAACAGAGCATTGTGGGAAGTTGTAAAAGCAGACAGGGTCAAATGCTGATACGCACAAGGAATCTGCCCACTTTGGACATAATTCCCGCACTGCCGCCGCCGAGGTTCAAACCTTGGTCTCTTCTCCCAAATACTACCCACTAAACCATTGAGCTAAGCCTGTGCGAGTTAAATATGTAATTCTAAGTTTACAAATGCAAGATAATATAGTCAAGATTGATTATAATTGTCAAATAAAATAATTGTATAGGTATGGTTGAAACCAAATACGGGACATAAGGGAGAACAAATAAAAATTAGGGCATAAAATATTAAATATATACTAATATTGTTTAAGAAGATTCCGACATTAGGATTTGTGGTTAAGTTCTATTCAGACTTTAATATTAGAATTAGCTTAATGGTGTAGTTATAATTCTATATTAGACTTTAATATTAGAATTAGACTAAGGGTGAATTAACGGAAAAATTAAGGATAATCATATAATTAAGGATAAATTAGAAAATCTAAAAAGAAAAAAAAAACCTAAACAATATGAACCATTCATTTGATTTAATAATTTGGTGGTCATTTTTTCTATCCAATGTTAATAATTAAATAAATTCGCTGGTCAAATCCACTAACGCTAACCGCTAACTGCTGATTGTCAAACAAGGACATTGCGGGATAGTTCTCACTTCAATTTGTTGTGTGATTTGAATACTCTCTTTGTCACAATATCTCTCAAGTAGTTAATATGGTTGGATTTATTAATTATATTTTTTTAATTTTTTCATGGTATTAATAAAATACTTGGTAAATAAATATATATATAGCATTATTTTGTATTATAACTTTGATATTTAATTAGAAAAACAGTGCACAAAAAAGATAATAGATAATGTAGTGAATATAATCAATTGATGAATTTGAATGTAAAAACTTTACAATTGAGAAAAATAAAGACAATATAACTAATGAAAATATTTATTTTAATTAATTTATTGATAATTAATATTTTTTAATTTTTTTTCACTGAATAAAGACATTGTAAGGATAATGTAGCGAATATAATCAATTAATAAATTTGAATATAAAGAATTTTTATCTAATAAAATTATTTCTCTTATTTAATTTATTGATAATGAATAATTTTTTTTTTTTTGAATAAAGGCATTGTGGACACATAATTATAAATTAAAGAAATGCATATGTATTATTTTGTGTTGTAACTACTAAATTATTATTTATATAATTTAATAAGAGTAAAATAAAGTACTAATTATGCCAACTTTGATTGGAATGAGGTTCGAACCTAAGACCTTTTTTCTATTGAAGTCAATGAGTAAGTTAACGATGAACTAACGACAATTTTTAAAATTTTAACGGAATTAGTAACGGTGTGTGGGTATTTTAGAAAATTTTAGTGTAAAATTTAAATCTGATCAATCTTTCAATCAATCTGAGTCATTCATTTGATTAAAATCTGTGACCGCCATTTTTTCTACCCATTATAGGCCTAACTCTCTTGGGCTCTTATTAGTATAGTAGATATATATATATATATATATATATATATATATATATATATATATATATATATATATATATATATATATATAGGGATGCACTCAGGTGCGAATAAGTACCCAGGAAGGAATATGCGAACGAATTAGCGCGCGATACGTGTTCAGATCTAATAACTCATTTTCGTGTGTTTGTCTATCTTAACACGAATTACAGGGGAGTTATGGCAACTTTCGTCTAGGACGAAGGCAGCGATTAAAAAAGCTAATGGTTAGGGGTTTACTTTTCTACATTACATTGGTATCATCAAAATCCTAATACAATGTTCCTAACACCGTATTTGGTTTCAACCATACCTAGAAGTTCCTGCAAAATTTTAAATTCTTCATCAGAGCGAATCCAACCTCGAACAATGACAACCTTCTTAATTCCTAGAAAGCAAGCAAGTAACACTTTAATAGACTGCATTTCAGGCCTCCACCCATTAAAACGGCTAAACTTCAAAGTGCGATGCATTTTCAGTGTTCGATCCACACTGCTGAGTTCCTCCATAAGCACAAAATCCTCTGGATTTAACTTCAAATACTAATAACGGAACATAAACATAAATAAGCAATTAGTTCATAATACATAACAAATTTGCATTAAGAAATGCAACAATAATGGAATCAACCAGAATTTTATGGAACGTATCCATACATATAAAAATGAAGATTACCTGTAGACCCCATATATCAAGTTCGCATAATTTTGGGCATGCTTGCAGCAAATGTATGAATGCAGAATTATTTATATTTTTTGACGGAAAGCTATAACTTGATATATGTAGCTTGAGGAGTTCAATGTTTAGTGCAGGTGCATTTCCCACTCTTGTACGTTTTTCAATAAACATCTTGGAAATCAAGAGAAAGACAATTAGATCAGTTCTTAAAAAACATTTTATAAAAACAGAATTAAACAAAAAAAGAGTCAGGCCAATTTACCTCAAAGCAACAAGTGGAACAATCCAAATTAAGACTTTATATAGATCTCAAGTCCAAGTTAGGTGGCAGAACACCAAATCCCATGTAACAATAACATAAAATCTTGTGCAGGATGATATCCAAACTACCAAGTTTTGGTGCAACAATGTTAAAATAAAATATGTTACTGCATTCGACAAATGAGAGATCCTCAAGCATAGGAAGATAAACAACATAATCCGAAAAATTTCTAGGCTTAAAGTTAACATGGTCAAGACAAAGTGATGTAACATTCGGAAGTACACACATGGCATTCATTAGTTCAACAGAGACATTAAAAAGTTTCAATCTCTTCAGCGTTGGGCAAGAAAATATATGCAATTCGGCACCCTCCATCTTGTTTCTATATCTATACTACAAGAAATGTCAATTTCTTCAACACCATTCTGGGTGAGAAGAAGAAACTGTTGAATTTGGAAGATGGAATGGCCTGGCGGGTGGAGAATAACACCACACGCCAGTTAGGCGGAAGCAATATGAAGAATCTAGGAATAGGAAATGTGTATAAAACTGAAATTATATTAGTATATTCTCTGTTTCTAATACAGAAACACAGTACATATATATACACAAATACATAACTGTAAGTAACTACCCATAACTACCCATAACTGACATCTATTCATAAACAGACACAACCCTATAGATAAATCTAACTCTTTAGTTTTCAACACTCCCCCTCAAGCTGGAACATCTAGAAGTTTCAAGCTTGGATTAAAACATACACTCTACATTACAAATGAAGATTAAAAGCAGTTAGAGAATAACAGTGTTGGATGGCTTCGGAGGAACAATGCTATAAACAATCCTTGGGAATGAAGGCACCAGGGCAAAGCTTGTCACAAACAACCTTGGGAATGAAGTCACCAAGGGCGAAGATTAACACGAACACCCTCACAGCAACATAAGCATTCTAGGATTTGCCAATCAACAATCTCCATCATGAACGGCAGAGCAACCAAATCATGAGCAGCAAAGGGGATGTAGTAGAGCCCATAGATTGTTGTATGAATACCGAGAAAACCACATGATTGTTGTTTATACCTCTTATAGGATAAGTGAATAACAAAAGAAGCTTCCGGAAATAAACAAGGTGCCAAACATGAAAACCCTAGGGACTAAGTATGGTATACCGAATATAAAGAAACAAATACGGTTATACCAAAAACACCCCGGAAAGAGGTTTGGCAACCAACCCAAAAAGCCTTCAAACTTCACCAAAAGGTCCAAGGGCAAAACAACAATCTGGAATTTTCACCGGAGAATACATCACAAGGAAAAATACAATTTTGATGTTTGAAATACCCTAGGAAAGTAGGCTCTGATACCATGTTGAATTTGGAAGATGGAATGGCCTGGCGGGTGGAGAATAACACCACCCGCCAGTTAGGCGGAAGCAATATGAAGAATCTAGGAATAGGAAATGTGTATAAAAGTGAAATTATATTGGTATTCTCGCTGTTTCTAATACAGAAACACAGTACATATATATACACAAATACATAACTGTAAGTAACTACCCATAACTGACATCTATTCATAAACAGACACAACCCTATAGATAAATCTAACTCTTTAGTTTTCAACAGAAACCACTGATTCAAATTGTCCGACATCAAATTAGCTATATACTCATAATCAAAGTCTTCAAGGAAATGGGATACAGATACATCTCCGCAAAAGCAGAAGATAATTTTCTGAATAGGTCCATTGTGTTGAATGAGAATTTTGTTGATTACTTCAAAAATAGGAGATTCCAACCTCCCACCTCCAGCATAGGGATATTTAAGACATATGTAATCAAAGAAATCAGGGTCAAAGCTAAGCTTTGTCAGACTAAACCATATATCCTTCCAAATGGAAGATAAAATTGTAGTTCTAGCAGCTTCTTGAATCGACAAAAATCCCAAAATATTGTCAAGTATATCAGCCGGGAGTTCACTAATTCTGTCACTTTCTGCCATAATTCATATAACTGTGACAAACAAATATTGGAAAACGAAGAAATTAGAACATAGTTCTATAATATGAATTCAAAACAAACCTATTTTTGGCATTCAAATTTTGTAGGCCTATAACCACTAATTTAATCTGCAAAATATAATTTATAAAGCAGAGAACACTTAGATCCAACTACTAGCTAATACAATCTGTGATTGCACCCAAACTCAAATTATTGAAAGATGCAACTTCAACATTCCTACACTACGCCACATCACTTAGCAGTAAATTAAAAGATAAAATTAAAAAAGGAAACTTAAGGATTGGGAATAAACGGAGAAAGAAAATGGCTTCTCTTCTGCAGTTCTGCGTACGCCGTACAGAGAAAGAAAATCGACGATGGATTGAGGGAGGGAGGGAGCGTTCCATAAATTTCAACGAAGAAGAAGAAGACTTACCCAAATTCGCAGATTCGCAGGGGAGGGAGGGAGTGTTCTGCTTGATTCTGGAATCTGGAATGCTGGTCGCTACATTTAGGAATTAGGAATTAGGAATTAGGAATAGGGATTTAGGGTTTTATTGTCTGTTTTAGTTGAATTTTGCATTTTTGCATTCGCCCATAAAATTTGTACATGACTTGTCAAGATAAATAGATTATTGTGGGATCTTGGTATATATTGCTTCCATTTTAATGAAATTGTAACTTTTTAAAAGATCCAATAAATTAATTCATTTATATATAAACTCCCACAACCTCCTACTTAAGGGAATAAACTTGGTGCCATTGAATTGAACCACAAGGTCTTGACGAGTTGAATTATTTAAAATATTTCAATTAGAGTTTAATGATATATATAAATAATTAAGTTCTCGTGCGGTTGTGCAGTGAGTAGTGTGCGTGAGTTTTGTATAGGGGTGGACACTTCAGTTCGGTTTATTCGAGCCGAACCGAATCGATCCGAATCGAACCGAACCGAACCGAATCAAACTAGTAATAGAAACTCGAACGGTTCGGAATTTTGTAATCCAAACGGTTTAGTACCAAACTGAACCGAAACCGAACGGTTTGGCAAAAACCGAACCGAACCGAATGCTATATAATTTTTTTAATAAATAATAATAATAATAATAATAATAATAAATTAATAATAATAATAATAATAATATTAATAATAATAATAATAATAATAATAATAATAATAATAATAATAATAATAATAATAATAATAATAAGTAAATCCAAGTTCCTTGATGCTTGCTCCGCCATTTAGCAATCGTTATGCCATGGAACCGTGTTCACCATCCATGGTGAACACGGTCCCAACGGTAACAGTGCACCGTTATCTTCTTTTTTTTTTTTTTCCTTAATTAATCGCGCGACTTTTCTTCTTCATTTTCACATTTTGCGGTTTCACTCCCTCTTCGTGCAAGCTTCTTCAACATAACCTCATAAAAATAAAATTCATAATTTCATAACTGCACATTCATAAATCCATGCCTGCACATTCATAATTACATGAATTTATGAATGTGTACTTATGAAATTATGAATGTGCAGTTATGAGATTATGAATTTTCTGTTATGAGATTATGAATTTTCTGTTATGAGATTATGAATTTTATGTTATGAGATTATGAATTTTCTGTTATGAGATTATGAATTTTATGTTATGAGATTATGAATTTTCTGTTATGAGATTATGAATTTACAATACATTCATAATCTCATAACAGAAAATTCATAATCTAACCAAACGCGCGCCGTTAACACCACATTAGCTAATTTTTTTTTTTTCGTAAAAACGGCGCCGTTTGGACCCGTGTTCACCATTCATGGTGAACACGTTTCCAGGGCATAATTTGCGGCCGTTCAGTTCTAATTCTTACTGGTATCGAACCTTAAATTTTTTATTTGATTTATTTATAGCTTGTTTTCTACATTGCACTTTTGTTGTTTGTCGCAATTGTTCTTTACCTCACAATTATATCTAACTTGAGTTATATTTACAATATTCAGTATTTTCCTTACTTTCATGTTTTTCTATAAATTTAATGTGCTTTACAGTCATTCTAATTTTGATTTCCAGTGCATTATAATTATTTTCTAGGTATGATTGAAACCAAATACGGTGTTAGGAACATTGTATTAGGATTTTGATGATACCAATGTAATGTAGAAAAGTAAACCCCTAACCATTAGCTTTTTTAATCGCTGCCTTCGTCCTAGACGAAAGTTGCCATAACTCCCCTGTAATTCGTGTTAAGATAGACAAACACACGAAAATGAGTTATGACTAGATGTTAGGGTCTCCAAGGCGAAAGAAGACACGAGAACAGCAACGAGAATCAAACAGGAGTTGTCAACAAGCACGAAAGGACAGTGTTGGTAAAAGACAATCTTTATCAAGCATTACTTCTCTTCAACAACGAGAAGAATGTTTCACCAATCTGATTTGACAACATCCTAGGACAATAAGGACTTCATCTCATAGGACACACTTTTCAAGAAGCATTAAATGAAGATGTACCATCTTTTGGAGCTAAAGGACAAAACCCTAGTGCCTTCCATACTCTCAACGGCTACATGGTACAACCTCATTAATGGAGCATTTAATGCATGAAGCTCCCCGGTCCTTGTCCACTGGTTAAAAGGTTCGAAAATCTCATCTTCCTCCAACGGATGGATTTTCATCACCTATATAAACTCACCTTCATCAACTAAGAAGGTGCTGGTTCATTATCACTCAACTTACTCACTTACAAAAGCTCTTGAAAAGTCTACAATTTACTAAAAAGCTTTTGTGAACCAGTCTTGAGGTGTTAAGCTACTTGAAGAATCTTTTGTCTTACACCTCAAGGAAGTCTTGGCAATTGTTTGAAGCAATCATATCTCAGAGTCAAGACCTGATCGTTGGAAAATTCAAGAAATCATTTTCTACCAATCTCAACTCAGGAGAATAAGTTGATAGAGGCGGAGTAAACTCGAGGAGTTGAAAAACCTACGAAGGCTGTCCGGCTTAGTGATCAAGGAAGTCTTTGTGTATTTGTACTAAGAGTGATAGTGCAATCCTTCCAACAGTTGTGGAAGAAGAGTGGAGTAGGCAACATTAGCCGAACCACTATAAAATCTCGTGTCCTATCTATTTCTTTACTTACGCTTTTCTTTTTGCTCTCATATCATCCCTTTTATTATCGTTACCGAAGATTTGTCTAAATTACGCAAACTCGTGCAAAGTATCTAAAACTAATCTATCTTATCCGCTGCGCCAAGACACCGAAATGTGACATTTAGGGCTTCTAACGAAAAGAGTCTATTCCCCCCCCCCTCTAGACTCTCATCTCACTCTATCGGGACCAACAAGTGGTATCAGAGCCGATACCTTGATCGGTAAAGGCTTTGCATTTACTGCCTGGTAGATCCCTATTCAAAAATCTCTTGAAAATCTTGCATATTTTCTTTGCACGTTTTTTTTTTAAATGGAAAAGGAACATGCTCATCGATCCAAACAACTTGCTTTTAGTCTTGCTAAATTTGATGACTGGAAGTTAAGAATGCAGGCTCTCCTATGCTCCATTCATGACGAAATGTGGGACGTCATAACCACCGGACCAATCACAATCATGATGGCGAATGCTCAAGCAGCCGCACAGGGAGCAAGAGCTCCACAAATGATACCAAAACCAAAAGACCAGTACTCCTCAGAAGAAAGGACAAGAGCAAATCTGGACAATGTAGCAAGAAATATTCTCTACAACTCTCTGGATGATTCCCTGTTTCCCAGAATCCGAAAATGCAAGAATGCTATGGAAGTGTGGAATGTTCTAATGAGTTTGGGAGAAGGAGACGAGCAAGAAAAGGACAACAAGCTGACAATGGCCGTGAAAAAATTCAAAGATTTCAAAATGCTGCCAAATGAATCAATCATGGATATGGAACTTAGATTCACCAGCCTGATGGGCGATTTATCAGATCTTGGAAAAGAACTCACTGAGAAGGAAATGAATCTGAAGATCCTTCGTGGTCTACCTAAATCATGGGAAATGAAGGTTATTGCAATGAGGGACAGTCGAGATATGAAAACAACAAGCACTGCCAAAATTTTCAGTGATCTCAAAGCTTATGAGTTCGAACATGAACCAAAAGATGTCGAAGATTCAGAAACAAGAAACATTGCTCTCATGGCAAATCAATCAGCATCAACATCCAACAGGACGAAACCTAACTCTTGTGATTTTTTATCTGATGAACAATTTGCACTATTTGTCAGGAAAATGAAAAGATTCATGAGAAAGAACAACTTTCAAGATCCACAACATTCGAGCCACCGAAAGAAGCATGAGAACTACCCTCAAACCTCAAAATCTGAAATCATGGACTCTCAGCTATTGTGCTATAATTGCCAAAAGCCAGGACACTTCAAGGCGAACTGTCTGCATCCTATAGTAAGCAAACATCAAGATAACAATGCTACCACAAGTCCCTCAAAAGAGACTGGAGAAAGATATAAAAGAAGTGACAAACCTGAATCATCAAACTCCAGAAAGGAAGGAAGAAGGAAGGCAATGGTAGTAAATGAAACTTCTAACACAGTTGCAACCGAAAGTAGCTCCTCAAGCTCTAGTTCAGAAGACGAAAGCACTGATGAGGAGAAAGGACTGCTGTGCCTATTCAGTCAAGAGTCAGATGAACTATGTCTCATGGCAGATGAAGACGAGGTAAATAGTCATTCATCCTCTTGTTATTCAGCTGAGTCGAGCTCTGTGAGAAGTCTCACCTCCAATGAATCTGTCACCAAAATTATAAGGAGGTTCAATGTGATAAATAGCACTTACTCCAAACTCAAGGAGGAGAACTCTCGGCTCATGCTTAGCTATAATGAACTAAAGCAAGCTCGTACTGAGAACAATGTGCTAGTCATTTCTAAGGAGCAGCTTGAGAAAGATGTTCTCGCTCTAAAGGAGCTGTGCACAGCAAAAGAGAAGAGAGAGCAAGAATTGCTTGAAGTTTTGGACAAATTCAATAATTCATCCAACCTAATGGATAGAATGATGAATGAATCCAGACTGCCCGGGGAAAGAACTGGAATTGGTTTTAATCCCAGCTCTTCTTCACAAGTCAAATTGAACAAATCCACGAATACATATTCACACAAAAGCTTCGAGGCCGCATTTGTTCAAGGACCCACCCAGTTGTCTAAGCCTATGATGGTAGTTAACAATGTCGAAACGCCACAATCAACAAGCCAACCAAAAGGTACGGCTGCACAACGAATTGTGGAATCTGGAAAGAAGAAATCTAGTAATGGCAATCCTAGACAAATCTATGTCAAAAGGAATGGACCAAATGGCAATAAACAGAATTCACGCCATAAAAAGGGTCAGCCTAACTGGAACACTCAATCCACTAAAAAGACGAATGTTAACCAGAGGCAATATCGTCCGAAATTCACACGAAAGAATCCTGCACAAGGAATCTCAAGAAGTGGACAAATCAGACAACCCGAAAGATCCTTCAAAAGATCTGGGTATGGCAATGGATGGACTGGGCCATCAGAAGAAGATTGGTTTGATTACCCAGAACCTCTTCCAAGAGCAGTATTTGAAATGATTCATCTGCGTAAACAAACCAATCATCTCAAGCATTATGAAAATCCTCCTCAGGAAGATCAACGTAAGAAATATAATGCTAAAGTCTTTGCCAGCATCCATTATGATTATCGCACTTCAAATGGATACAAAGGACCGAGGATGAGTCGTGGATACTCTAGGTTAATATGGGTTCCAAAGTTAACTGCTAACCCCCAAGGACCCGAAACTAAATGGGTACCTAAAAACACATAATCTTTGATGCAGGAAAAACAGGTCATATGGTATATTGATAGTGGATGCTCAAGACATATGACTGGTGACAAAACAATGTTGAGCAACTTTAAGGAATTTGATGGACCCAAAGTTATCTTTGGAGGTGAAAATAGCGGCAAAACTCGTGGAAAAGGGGACATCATCAACAAGGGAATAACAATTCAAGATGTCTCTTATGTTGAAGGACTGAAGTTCAATCTTCTAAGCACAAGTCAATTTTGTGACAAAGGATACAAAGTAGAATTTCTCAAAGAAGAATGCAAAATCGTGAACACGAAAGATAACAAGACAGCTTTAACGGGTCAACGAAAGAAGAATATGTATGTATTATCTTTAAATTCTTCTAATGCTAACGTTTGCCTTGTAGCCAAAAGTAATGCAAATCTCAATCAAGAATGGCACAACAAACTAAGTCATTTGAACTTGAAGACGATAAGCAAGCTTGCCAAGAGAAATCTCGTAAGAGGGCTACCCGAAGCATCTTACAAGAAAGATAAAATATGTGAGGCATGTCAAAAAGGAAAACAATTCAAGTCTTCCTTCAAGTCAAAAGATGAAGATACAAAGTCTCGATCTCTAAGCTTACTACATATGGACCTCTTTGGACCAGTTGATCCAGCAAGTTTAAGTGGAAGAAAGTATACTCTTGTTATAGTAGATGACTACTCAAGATATACATGGGTGCTCTTCTTGAAAAAGAAGAATGTAACAGAAACAGCTCTTCCAAATCTTTTGAGACAACTTCAAACAGAAAAGGAGCTCAAAATAATACGAATAAGATCAGATCAGGGAACGGAATTTGTCAACAAAGTCATAAAGGAATTTTGTGCGCAAAATGGAATTTTCCACCAACTTTCGGCAGCACGAACTCCTCAGCAAAACGGAGTAGCCGAAAGAAGAAACATAACCTTGAAAGAAGCTGCACGAACGATGATCTCTCACTCAGGACTACCTAAGAGATTTTGGGCTGAAGCCATAAACACGGCATGCTATACACAAAATAGATCCTTGATCAACAAATCTCACAACAAGACACCATATGAGTTATGGAAAGGTAAAACACCTAGTATCGTCTATTTTCATGTCTTTGGTTGCAGGTGCTTCATACATAACAACGGAAAGAATCATCTAAGAGCGTTTGACGAAAGAGCTGATGAAGGGTTATTCATGGGATACTCCTCAGTAAGCAAAGCATTCAGAGTTCTAAACAAACGAACAATGGTAATTGAGGAATCCATCCATGTCAAGTTTGATGAACAATCTGAGATGAACCCATCAGGATCGAATCAAAATCCTCAGCAACCTGTTGACGAAAATACCTCAGATGAAGAAGACATACTCTCGTCATACACGAAATATCAACTAAAAGTTCATGAATCCGAACCTGTGTCTCAAGAAAAGGTTGGAATTCAACAGAATGATCCTTCATCTATCACAACATCTGAACCAATGATTTACATTGATCTACCTTATATTCCTGAAATGGACGCTCAGAATCAACAAGATGCTTTTGAACCAGACCTTCGATGGTTAAAAGATCATCCATCAGATCAAGTTATTGGAAATATTCAAGAAGGTGTAAGAACAAGAGCCTCTTTGCACGAAAGTATGATGGCATGTTTTCTGTCACAAATGGAACCAAAAACCATAGAAGAAGCTCTAAAAGACCCAGATTGGGTAATAGCCATGCAAGAAGAGCTCCACCAATTTGAACGAAATAAAGTGTGGGAACTTGTCCCGAGACCATCTCATCAAAATGTCATTGGAACTAAATGGGTGTTTAGAAACAAAATGAGTGAAGATGGGCTCATTGTTAGGAACAAAGCTCGTCTTGTGGCTAAGGGGTATTGTCAAGAAGAAGGTATTGATTTTGATGAAACCTTCGCTCCTGTAGCTAGATTGGAAGCTATTCGCATATTTCTAGCCTTTGCAGCATATAAAAACTTCAAAGTCTATCAAATGGATGTCAAGAGTGCTTTCCTAAATGGACTTCTTAAAGAAGAGGTGTATGTTGAACAACCACCTGGCTTTGCAATCAATAATGAGCTTGAAAAGGTATATCATCTCAAAAAGGCTCTTTATGGCTTAAAGCAAGCTCCACGAGCCTGGTATGATACTCTCTCACACTTTCTTATCAATTGTGGCTTCACGAAAGGAGTGGTTGATAAAACACTCTTTCGTATAAAAGATAATAACCATATTCTTTTGGTACAAATCTACGTTGATGACATTATCTTCAGAAGCACGAATCCAACTTTGTGTGAAAAGTTCTCCAAACTTATGAAAGGCAAATTTGAGATGAGTATGATGGGTGAACTGAACTATTTTCTGGGTTTGCAAGTCAAACAATGCCCAGATGGAATATTCATAAATCAAGCCAAATATACCAAGGATTTAATCCGAAAATTTGGCATTGATGGAAAAAGTTCAGCTAAAATTCCAATAAGCACATCTCTTAGAATGGACATTGATAATGAAGGAAAGGATGTTGATCAAACAAACTTTCGAGGTATTATTGGTTCTCTCCTATACCTAACAGCAAGCAGACCTGACATTTCGTTTGCTGTTGGTGTATGTGCACGATTTCAAGCTAAGCCGAAAGAAAGTCACCTAAGCGCAACTAAAAAGATATTAAGATATCTTAAGGGAACGCAAAGTGTCGGTCTCTGGTATCCAAAAGATGGATCATTTGATTTAGTGGGATACTCAGACGCTGATTTCGCTGGATGTCGAATTGATCGAAAGAGTACCTTAGGAACCTGTCAGTTCCTAGGATGACGAATTGTGTCTTGGTTTAGTAAAAAGCAAAACTCTATTGCCACAAGTACGGCTGAAGCCGAATACATAGCAGCTGGAAGCTGCTGTGCTCAAATCCTATGGATGAGACACCAATTGAAAGATTATGGCATAAATGCACGAGAAGTGAGCATAAAATGCGATAACACGAGTGCTATCGCCATTACGAATAATCCCGTGCTGCACTCTCGGACCAAGCATATTGATATCAAGTATCACTTCATTCGTGATCATGTCGAGAAAAAGGACATATCTCTTGAGTATGTCAATACTGATGATCAACTTGCAGATATACTCACGAAACCCTTAAGTGAAGCAAGATTCTCTTCTTTAAGGCATGAACTCGGAATGATTGAAATAACATAAAGCTAAGAGAATCAGATCTGTAAAGATTCTTGCTCTCGAAAATCAAAATATTTGATTCATCCTCACACGCAAGAATCTTTATAAATGAAGTACTTTATGAGAATAAATTTCTCATCTAACAAAAATTCTAGTGTTTGTTTTTGCATGTGCAGGAATGAGTACTGGAAGCGAAAGAACCATTACGGAGGCACGAGAAGGAAAGAGTGAAGTTCTCAGTGAGCCACTAGTAACTGAGCAACAGCTTAATCAGTTCCTTGAACACGCTCAACACATACGAAACCTTCTTCGTGACACGTCCGATAAAGAGTCACGAGAATCCTTTCACTCTGTTGGAAACCCCATTGGATATGTCAAAGAAAACAGTGTGCTGGAACTAAACGATAGTTTTGACTACTCACCCTCAGGAACCCCCACCAAGATAGCATCTCCTCTCAAGTCCACCGCAAGTAGCCAGAAAAAAAGAAAGCTTGAATAATCTTGTTAGGCCACGGTGACAAATTGTGATGTTATCTTGTTTATGATCTTTTTAGCTTATGACTCTATCATGCAAATATGATAGAAGGATTGCAGGAATGGATAAGGGGAAGGAAAAGAGCAACGAAGTGGAAAAAAGGGCCAAACGTCTAAAACATCATATGCAAGAAGCCAACAAGCTTCCGAATGCTACCATCTTAAGGCTTGAAGAAGATGGGGAAAGAGTCATCGTAACCTACTCCATGCCCAACACAGCACCAAAGGACAAGGAAACTCATGACAAATTGGTCAGCGAGTCCAGGGCTAAGAAGGCTTACTGCATGGAACAGGCCACTCGGCTTGCTAAAGAGAGAATTCTGATGATGAAAAATTCTAATGAGCAAACATCTTATGAAGTTCCTCAACCTAGTGAACAATCTTCTGAAGATGTCACTATGGTTCTCTCTCGGTCCTTAATTCAGTCACCCGAACCCACTCTCTCACTTGAGGAGTTGGATGAATTCGCAAAGATGGCAAATCTGACTGATGTGACCGAAGAGATGACTCGTCTGGAACTTCACGTGCCTTATCGTTTTCTCTAAGCCTTTGCATGATGTACTCTCGTGACCTGGAATCCTCGTGATCTAATAAAAATGTTATCCTTTCGTACTTAGAATGTCTGATTATCTTATCTCTGCCTAACTTTATATGTTACTTGTCCATATCACAGGAAAGCTCATCACTCATACGTTTTCCAATCAAAAGTGCCATAACTTTATGAGTTACAATTTTTTTTTTAAAAAAAAAAAAGAAAAAGGGAATCATTGAAGTTGGAGTTTCATAAAGAAACAAGTTAACAGTCAAAGTCTTGCTTGGAATTAATGACCTCTTGACTACAGTTATGAGCATTAATTGTAACGTTGAAATTAATGTGTAACAGACACATGAGCTATGCGGATTTCTTGCTATAAAAGGAGGTGAATTCTTCACATTACACTCATCCTTCTCTTCTTTACCATGGCTCCAAAGAAACCTTTCACCCGAGGTGATTCCCATAAGCTGAAAGAAAATGTCAGACGTCTCAGGGAGGAACAGGGTGACCTCTACCCTGGCAATAATCCACAAGCACCGGTGGAAATTCCTTCTGACTCCGACTCGTCTCTTAAGTATGATGATATGGCGGGTTTCATTGTTGAAAGTGAAGAGAAGACTCTGAAAGATCTTACCAAGATTCCAGATCCAGACTATATGGCCTTTCTTGCACAAGAGGACTTAATGGAGAAATATGATCAGGAGGAAGAACCTGAATCCTCTTCTGGCTCAAACTACCCACGAACCGGGAAATGGTTCAAGCAAATGCTGGGAGATTTGAAAAAGGGCAAAGGTGAACCATCTGGAGTCAAGAAGAATGGGAGGAAGAAAATTTGATCTTTTGTGTGTTGTATTTTATCCTATGTACTTTCCTCTCTCGGGTCTATGATGAATAAATTTTAACTAGCTCTGGTTTCCTTTAATCGAGATGTTATATGCCTAATCTATCATCTACCTAATAATCTCGATTCAGGACAAAATTCTTGAAAAAGAATATGTTCCCTAAACAGTGTCTTGGATAAGACAGTTGGATACACCTTTTGAGAGGTTCGGTCTATCTATCTAATGGACTCTCTCAATCTACTATCTCCTTCTTCAACTCATGGATAAAAGGAAAGAAAAGACACTCTCATCCAAGAGCTTATCTGAGACTAGAAAAATGTCTCACCGCAATTTCGGGAACTCGGTTGAGAAAGGTTCATCATCTGAGAAAGAACCCGAAAATTCAGAAGTTCTACACTCTTATAGTACTTACCCCTCTTCTAAAGCACAAAGAGAAGTATCGTGCACTGTACTCTTTTGTTAAGGCCAAGGTAATGGCTGGACTAAATGACACGAAAGACGAGGTCTCTCTAGAGAAATCTTGGGAGCAGATCATGAGACTCTCATCGCTGAGATCCTTGCTCATGAGATCCGAAAGAAGGAATACCTTGAGTACGAATGAAAGAAGAAGGGTTGCAATATGTAGAAGGGAAGTCTGCCTTCAAATGCACGAGAGATTGTAATTGTTTATATTGCGCATTGTTCTATGTAACAATTCTCTCGGGAGAGGCATTTGTTGTTGTAACAATTCTCTTGGGAGGGGACATGTTTGACTTTGTTTGTCTCACAAGTCCAATGTTTTGAAAATTTCATCTTCTCTCGGGTTTGGAATCATGACTAAAAATGCTTAATGCTTTTAGCTCTTATTTCCAACCGTTCAGATGAATCCTAGTGGGATCATGTGACCGAAAAAAGTGGTCCACTCCCCCACTCTGTCTGATGCATGATGTGACGTGCATTTAATGCACTAATAGGCACTCGAGTGTTTTCTCTCACCTCATTAAATGAGGGAATGATCGTTTTTTTGATCTACACACGATCTTATCACTCCCCCATGATGATCAGTTACATTTTGGAGAAGAAAAACCGGGAGAGTTTTGAATTTTAAAATGGATCATCCATACCCGGATACCCGGAATTCTATAAAACCCTATTGAATCTTTTTTTGGATCTATTTACCCTACCTCTCTCCCCTTCATTCTCTCTAATCCTCTGTCTCTCTCAAATCCTCAACTATGGCAGAACATCCACAAGCATCACCATCTAATCCCGAACCAGAAACTCTTTCCAACTTGGAAGTCCCAAGCTTTCCCACTGAGGACCTGAGATTCATTGAATCCAGAGTACCCTTCATCGTAGGGGGAAATATGTGGGACGCACATGGATTCCTTGAGTACATCCTGGATAGAAAATTTGGTGAACACATCATACATCTCCTCACAGAAACAGGATTATATAGCTTCATCACACACCTCTATACTGTTTGGCACCCGATTGATGTAACCCAGTTTTACATGAATGCTTCAATATCTTCTGATTATTTGACTATCACTTCCAGAGTCAATAATCATCATGTAGTCCTTACCTCGGAGGACATTCGATCAACATACGGGTTTCCACACAGAGATGAGTCTTACAAGACAGATATTATCTACTATCATCTCGACCCTGAGGACTTCTACGAATCCATCAAGAACAATCACGCACCATCCAAGGCAGAAATCACTTGGCCGTTGAAGAAGAAATGGTTCCGGCTGGATTATGAGTTCACTGTTGATATCTTCAATAAACTTGTCGATCACAAGACCTCAGGCACTGATGATGTGATGAAGGAGAAGTTGAAAATGCTGCATGCTTTCTTGAATGGTTTTAAAGTCGATTGGTCGAAAATCATATTCAACAATATTGTTCACACCATCACCTTTCATCGAAAAAGTCCAGGAGACATTGCGAAGAAGTTAGGATATGGTTTTGTGATAAGCCATCTTCTGGCAACGAAAGGAGTCATTCTGCGCCCAGGAATTCGGCCTGGACTGAAAGCATGTCACATGAAACAAAAACCGTCAGGGTATGACAAGCAGAAGGCGTTGGAGTTGGGAATCCCTATTGAGCAAGTCAAAGCCAAGAGGAAATCAAGAACACCTAGGGTTTCAGAAGATGATCAACCCAAGCCGAAACGACAAAAACGAGAAAAGCACTCCTCTCGGAGTAAGGCGAAAAAGGCAGAAGAAACTTCAGTTGTTCCTATCCCTTCAAAATCTCCACGAGAGAAGAAAGATCCTATTCCATCCTCCCATCTACCAGAAGCAATCGTTGTCAAAGACTCATCCGAAGACGATGATAATCTGATTCTCTCCAGAGTTATCAAAAAGAGTCACTTTCGGTCTCCCGTCAAGGCGAAATCTTTCCCGAAGGAACCTCCTACACCGAAAGAAGAAGACACGAAAGGTGCATCCCCACAGGGGGAAATAATCATAAATGAAGCACTTTCTGAGGGGGAAGCTCAACCGAAAGATGTTCTTCCTGAAAAAATTCCTGATGATCAAGAACCCCAGTCTGTTCTCGGTTCTACTCAAGACCACCATCCACAAGAACCTACTTTGGCATATCAACTCCTTCGAGAGCTGACACAAGAACCTGCTAATGTAGACATGGAGGCCAGTCGCTTAAGTCTTCCACAAGAACCTGAGTCTCCAGAAAAGACGAAAGAGGCGACTGATGCTCTGTTATCTGTGCCTTGTTTGCCACAAGAACCTACCAATACAGAGCAGGTAACTCTGACACAAGAACCTGTGTTGGTAGACGAGGCGGCCGTTGTGCAAGTAGCTTCTCCGAATATACCGAAACCTTCAGCTCCAGCCCCTGAAGTAAAGGTTTCTCGCCGTTCACTAGATCAGTTGCTTAGAGAATCCATTGAAAGGGATTACACGCGAGTTCTGCAGTGGCAAAAGTGGCGCACTGCTCCCCTACGGACCTTTCTTGAAACTTTTGAAGCAATGCAGGATGAAGAAGACTTTGCACTTGCATGGATTGGCACTGAGGATGTTTCAAAAGCTCTTCGGATTGAAGAAATCAATCGCGCTCTCTCTTACAAATTGACAAATCGCACTCTCGGGAGAGATAAAGCTCCAGTCTGCATCGAGCTCAACAAGCCACACTTGGATCCAGTTTATGAAGAAGAAATGAAGCAACTTCGATATGCCATGTTGCTATCAAAGATCAAGACCTCCTTAGAGAAGGAACACCAAAATGATCCAAATTGTAATGTCAGTGGCACAAAAGATGAGCATGGACGAGAGATTGAAGAAGACGAGAGTAATGAAGATGAAGATGAAGATGTCAATGATGATGATGTTGATGATGCCGATGATGAGAATGATGATGATGATGATGATGACAATGATGATCAGTTGGGTAATGAAGGTGCTCAAGAAACCGACCCCAAAGACAGTGAAGACTCGAAAGAAGCTTCAACTACTCATCCCGAAGATCTATCTCGCGCTATTGTTCCGCATATCCAACCCATAGACGAGACTCCAATCAAGCACGGAAACGAAAGTATGCGTGAAGACAAACTGGAAGCTTCACCAATTCTTCTTAGCTCTGCTAGTGGTGGAAAACGGGAAGCACCACCTCAAGATGATCACATGGACACATCACCAACAAACATTGAGGAAGAATCCCCTGCAGAGTCCCCACGGACTATCATGAACCTCATGAGAGGAACTGTTCATGCAGCCGAGACCATCCATAGACAATATCTTGCCTTGCGAGAAAAGGACACGAAAGTTATGGATGATCTATGCAAGAAGGTCGATTTTCTGATAGCAGCACAATCTAAACCTCGATCTCCACCTCCAGCACAGCCTCAACCGCAGCAACAAAGCCAATCAGATCACAAGCTCCTTGAGCGAATGACAAAGAAACTTCATGATCTCGAAGCTTCTCTGAACAAAGTTGCGCGACAACAGCACGAACTCAAACATACTCATTTTGGACTCAAAGAACGTATGGATTTGGCCTGTACAAAGATTGACACATATCAGGACAATTCGTACCAACTGGGCGAATATGCACTTCAAATTCTCGGGTATGCTCAGGATATCTTGCTTGCAATCAACAAGGTCTCCTCCATTCCTCCTACCACCTGTGCTGATGATGCCAAAAAGGGGGAAAAGAGAAATGATGACAAAGATAAGGATGATGATCAGCCGAGAGATAGCACGAAAGATCAAGCTCGTGAAGCACGACACTCTCCCTCTCGGACACCAAGAGACTATAACCAAAGGAACACGAATCCATCTCATCCACCTTCCAAATCTCGTGGTTACCATTCCTCAAAGTCAAGATATCATGGTCGATACCAATCCTCCAAACAAATCAAGCCGAGACAATCATATGGTTCTGAAGCCAAATACATATTCACAGGGCTGTCAAAGAGAGAACAGACGAATTTAAGGCAGAAACTTATGAGAGACAACAAAGTAACTATGGATGGCATAGGAAACTTTGTGGACTTTGTCCCATATGAAGAAGGCAGTGGCAAACGATTCGAGGGTTGCAATAATCCCATTTGGTTGAAAACAAAAGACAATTATACAAGACAAAATCACATGAGCACTCAAAATGAGAGAATCAAAAGAGCAAACAAAGAACTGTGGAGGAAGCACGATGAAGAAAGAAAGAGAAAAGAAGATGAAGCAATGGAAAGAGAAAGGATCAGGAACCTCATTGAAGACCTCTCTAATGTAACCAAAGACTCCCCACAAAATGTCATGCATAATGCAGCTTTCAAAGTGCACAAGGAATCAGGAAAGAGCTACCAAGAAGGCATGAATTCGTTTGAATTGATCTCGTGGTGGAAATATGGTATTGTTGAAGGAAGCAACATTCGAGAAGCCTACAACAATTACACTGGTCTGAACATCAAAGGAGAACATGAAGAGCTTGTCAGGACTAATCCTATTAAAGTTTTCAGAGCAAAAATCAATGAGAAAATTGACTTCAATAGGATGCTAAAATCCTTATGGAACTTTCATCAGCCTTATAAGAAGAGTATAGGTTTTGGCATCATCAAAAAGGGGGAAATTGTTAGGAACATTGTATTAGGATTTTGATGATACCAATGTAATGTAGAAAAGTAAACCCCTAACCATTAGCTTTTTTAATCACTGCCTTCGTCCTAGACGAAAGTTGCCATAACTCCCCTGTAATTCGTGTTAAGATAGACAAACACACGAAAATGAGTTATGACTAGATGTTAGGGTCTCCAAGGCGAAAGAAGACACGAGAACAGCAACGAGAATCAAACAGGAGTTGTCAACAAGCACGAAAGGACAGTGTTGGTAAAAGACAATCTTTATCAAGCATTACTTCTCTTCAACAACGAGAAGAATGTTTCACCAATCTGATTTGACAACATCCTAGGACAATAAGGACTTCATCTCATAGGACACACTTTTCAAGAAGCATTAAATGAAGATGTACCATCTTTTG
Organism: Ipomoea nil; assembly: GCF_001879475.1. NCBI lineage: Eukaryota > Viridiplantae > Streptophyta > Magnoliopsida > Solanales > Convolvulaceae > Ipomoea > Ipomoea nil. The sequence continues at coordinate 161,276 of NW_017616605.1, read as the reverse complement.
GAGCTAAAGGACAAAACCCTAGTGCCTTCCATACCCTCAACGGCTACATGGTACAACCTCATTAATGGAGCATTTAATGCATGAAGCTCCCCGGTCCTTGTCCATTGGTTAAAAGGTTCGAAAATCTCATCTTCCTCCAACGGATGGATTTTCATCACCTATATAAACTCACCTTCATCAACTAAGAAGGTGCCGGTTCATTATCACTCAACTTACTCACTTACAAAAGCTCTTGAAAAGTCTACAATTTACTAAAAAGCTTTTGTGAACCAGTCTTGAGGTGTTAAGCTACTTGAAGCATCTTTTGTCTTACACCTCAAGGAAGTCTTGGCAATTGTTTGAAGCAATCATATCTCAGAGTCAAGACCTGATCATTGGAAAATTCAAGAAATCATTTTCTACCAATCTCAACTCAGGAGAAGAAGTTGATAGAGGCGGAGTAAACTCGAGGAGTTGAAAAACCTACGAAGGCTGTCCGGCTTAGTGATCAAGGAAGTCTTTGTGTATTTGTACTAAGAGTGATAGTGCAATCCTTCCAACAGTTGTGGAAGAAGAGTGGAGTAGGCAACATTGGCCGAACCACTATAAAATCTCGTGTCCTATCTATTTCTTTACTTACGCTTTTCTTTTTGCTCTCATATCATCCCTTTTATTATCGTGACCGAAGATTTGTCTAAATTACGCAAACTCGTGCAAAGTATCTAAAACTAATCTATCTTATCCGCTGCGCCAAGACACCGAAATGTGACATTTAGGGCTTCTAACGAAAAGAGTCTATTCACCCCCCCCCCCCCCCCCCTCTAGACTCTCATCTCACTCTATCGGGACCAACATACGGAACATAAGGGAGAACAAATAAAAATTAGGGCATAAAATATTAAGTATATACTAATATTGTTTGAGGAGATTCCGACATTAGGATTTGTGGTTAAGTTCTATTAAGACTTTAATATTAGAATTAGATTAATGGTGTAGTTATAATTCTATATTAGACTTTAATATTAGAATTAGACTAACGGTGAATTAACAGAAAAATTAAATGGATAATCATATAATTAAGGATAAATTAGAAAATCTTAAAAGAAAAAAGTTAAAACCTGAACAATATGAACCATTCATTTGATTTAATAATTTGACGGTCATTTTTTCTACTCAATGTTAATAATTAAATAAATTCGCTGGTCAAATCCGCTAGTATAATCCGCTAACACTAACCCCTAACTGCTGATTGTCAAACAAGGACATTGCGAGGTAGTTCTCACTTCAATTTGTTGTGTGATTTGAATACTCTCTTTGTCACAAAATCTCTCAAGTAGTTAATATGGTTGGCTTTATTAATTATATATTTTTTTAATTTTTTCATGGTATTAATAAAATACTTGGTAAATAAATATATAGCATTATTTTGTATTATAACTTTGATATTTAATTAGAAAAATAGTGCACAAAAAAAAGATAATAGATAATGTAGTGAATATAATCAATTGATGAATTTGAATGTAAAAATTTTTACATTTTAGAAAAATAAAGACAATATAACTAATGAAAATATTTCTTTTAATTAATTTATTGATAATTAATAATTTTTTTTTTCACTGAATAAAGACATTGTAAGGATAATGTAGCGAATATAATCAATTAATAAATTTGAATATAAAAAATTTTTATATTGAAGAAAAATAAAGACAATATAACTAATAAAATTATTTCTTAGTTAATTTATTGATAATGAATAATTTTTTTTTGAATAAAGGCATTGTGGACACATAATTATAAATTAAAGAAATGCATATGTATTATTTTTTGTTGTAACTACTAAATTATTATTTATATAATTTAATTAGAGTAAAATAGAGTACTAATAATGCCAACTTTGATTGGGATGAGATTCAAACCTAAGACCTTTTTCTATTGAAATCAATGAGTAAGTTAACGGTGAACTAACGGCAATTCTTAAAATTTTAACGGAATTAGTAACGGTGTGTGGGTATTTTAAGAAATTTTAGTGTAAAATTTAAATCTGATCAATCTTTCAATCAATCTGAGCCATTCATTTGATTAAAATCTGTGACCGCCATTTTTTCTACCCATTATAGGCCTAACTCTCTTGGGCTCTTATTAGTATAGTAGATTAATGGTAAAATTTACTTTACTATATTGGAACTTTCACACTAGTTTAGTTTGATTGAAATTTGAAATTTAAGTCAGTAAATTATATACATTAAATTTAATTTTCACTTCATATATATGAGATTGTCTCAATTTGCTTATATTAACTTGTGTGTGTATACCAGGACTATGTGGTCCAATGGTACCCGGGTTGGACTTCCATTAGGAAGATTGTGAGTTCAAGCCTCAGTAGAGGCGTTATTAGCTCTTTGTGTTTCAGTAGGTTGAGAAAGTATATGAGCAGATACTACATTGTAATAGAGCTAGTAGCATTCAAAAAAAAAAACTTGTGTGTGTATATATATACAGCCGCATCACTTTTTTTTTTTTTTTTTTTTTTTTTTTTTACAAAAGATAGAAATCAAATTAAAGTAAATCCAACCCAACAGGGTTGCTCAAGTGGCAAATGAGCTCTCTTTATGGGTGAGAATTTCGGGATAACTCGTGTTCAATTCCTACAAGTGACGATTCCCTCTGGGCCAGCTTCAGTGTCTCTCGGAGCGAATTGGACCTGGATCGTAAAACGGACAGAGCAAGATCCGAACCACATTGTGGTTTACATCAAAAAAAAAAATAAAAAAATAAAAGTAAATCCGAAATACAAACCGCATCACATTTATTGGTATTATAAAATTAACAATGATGAATGCCACCTTTAACTTTAGGTTGTATATAAGAGCAAATACTTGAATGAGTTCTATGGTGCTAATAAACTATGCATGAACTTTCTTGCTGTTTTTTTTTTTTTTTTTTTTTAACACTTTTGCTAGCAACATTATATTTTGTCTAGGCCTATGTTAGGACCTCATTGGTGTTTTTTGCCATATATTGTGATCAAGTGATGTCACTCTTACTTTAGATTGTATAACTATAAATACTTGTGCGAGTTGAATTGGTTAGTGCCAATATAATAAATTATGTATGAACACCTTTTTTACCGCTTTGGTTTTTTTTTTTTTGGCAAACTTTTGCTAGTTGCATTTTGTGTTGGCCTATTTTGGATCCCATTAGTGCTGTTTGACATATATTCATTTACCTTTTTAATCACGTTTATTTTAAGTTTTCATTTTTTGATTATTCATTCTTTGTTTTCTAAATACTCATATCTCATATGCCATTGCATAAGTAAATATATATTCTTTATTTTTCTTTATCCAATTTTTCATAAAAATAAAGGATTATTTATCTTGTTTTAAAAAAAAAAAAAAAAAAAAATCTAATGGGAGGGCGAACCCAGGGGAAACAGTGGCTAACTATCCGTACAAAGGCGCCATAGCGGAATATACCATCTAAATCAGCATGGAGAATTATCTAGGACCTCATCCGGGAGATTGTACAGGATATGCATGCCCTTGGAGAGGTGTTTGGCTCTTTTTGCTAGGGAATCGGCAAGGCAATTCTGCTCACGGACCACTGGGGAGAGACTCCAAGAAACGAACGTATTTGCCTCTTTCGCACATGCAGTTAGAAGATTCTGAATAATGTTGCTGAGGATTATTTATCTTGTTAATACCACTTCCTATCATCACATATTTATTTTTCAACTCCTTGATTTTGAATAATATAATGCTAAGTATATAAGTAACGAACCCATGTGTAAGCAAATGATTTCCATGTGATTGAGTGTAAAGAAAAATGTGATTTTGCACTCTTATTCTTTTAAATATTGTCTTCTGAATCATTGAGTTAACTCCGTGAGAGCTGCGTGATCCTCCCCATATAGGGTGAGATTCAAGTGAGGCCAGGGTATTAGGTGAGGATTGTGGTCAAATTGCAGCCATCAGATCAGGCCAATTAACGGCCCCGATTGCACAAGGAGTCAATTGACGCGTAGTGGAATTTTGGTAACTAAGTTTACTAGTAATTAATAGAAGGGGTAAAAGGGTAAAACCAAAATTGATTGTGCAATTAAATAAAGGAAAGATCAAAACGTTGGGGAGGAACGCGTAGGGTTAAAACGGCAGAAGTTCTGGGAAGCTGTCGGGATTGCACATTCACCATAGACGAAACCGAGAGCTCAAGCGACGACTAGTTGAAGCGGTGGGAGATAGTACACAATCAGGAGCTATGGCGGACGGAACCTCGAGAAGAAGTCAACGGCGTGCATCTGTTGAGGCAACGAGCAAATTCCGTAAGCGAAACCTTGTATATGTTTTTGGATTTTTTTTGTCGCTAACTTACATGTAAAATTGGAAAGAATTTTTGTGAAATTCCATGTTCGAATGGTTTGTTTCTGTGCAATTTTTGGGTTATTATTATTATTTGTGTATAAAAAATTTTTATGGCTCTGCTCTCTGTGTTATGCGAATGAAGAAGCTTTGAATTGTATGGTTTTTTGTGCTTGGGTGTGTTATTGTTTTTTTTTTTTTTTTTTTTTTTTTTTTTTTGAGTACAAACCACTGTCATAGACAGATTGTGTGATTTCTGTTCTTGTTATTTTATTTTTGTTGTGTTTTTTACTAAAAACGCTGGTAATGGGGGTGGATTCAGCCGTGGGAGTGGTAGTGGGTCTGGGATGCCGGAACTGTGACGACGGGTGCGACATTATGGAGACGGTGGTGGGGTTTCAAAACGTAGTTGATTTTTATTTTTTTGGGAATTTGACTCAAACACGCCGCTAGTGGGGGATTGGTTCAGGGGTGTGTATGTGAGGGCGTGGGGGTGCGGTGAGACAGGAATGGCAGAGAAGTGCATTTGTGTGCGATAGTATAGAGACATAGGTGCATATTTTAAACGTAGGTTAGTTAGAGTGTAAACACCGCTAGACATTGTCCATTGAAGCATAGAAACCTATTATTTTTGTTTGAATGTGCAGTGTACGTCAAAGTTGACATAGTAATCAATTGAACAAAAAAAGGGAGGGGAATACTAAAAGCAAAAGACAATTTTAAACTGGTTGGGAATATGTAATGTGCATTTGTTGATTTAAGAGGGGTGCATGTATTTAGTAATAAGGTTTCATGACTGGAGGTAGTATTTGTGCAATTGAATTATGCATGTGTGGTACGGTTAGAGTGCATGACAATACTTGTACTTGGTGCATTTTATTACACTGCGTAGTAATTTAAGGAATATGTGGAATACTTAATGTGCATTTGATGAGTTTAGAAGGGTGAATGGTATGCAGTAATAAGGTTTGTTGGCTAGAGGTAGTATTTGTGCAAGTGCATGTATTCAGATACCTATGCGCATTCCCTTGATCAGTTTGTGTGCAGAATCTTTTGTTTGGGTGATGATTTAATGGGAATATGTTAGAGAGTAGATACGATGCATATAATCAATAGTGATTACATAATTGAATATGTGTGATGAAGGAATGAGAAAAATGAGGTGAGGAATGAAGTTGGTTGGTTTAGGATGATGTTTTAGCATAAATTAGATACTGTCCAGTAGCAGTTTAATAGGGAGATTAATGAATACATCTAGTTTCTATGGTACATCTCATTTATGTGCATATGTGGTCTTAACCAACATGCAGTGGTTTGGGTAATTGAAGTTAACTCCATTTTGCAGGCAAGAATGCAAAAAGAACACAACATTCAGCATCGAATGCCATTAATTCGAGCCTAGATGATGATTTTATAAGTCCGCTAGTACGAACTACACGAGCAGAAAACACACAAACAAACGATGCTTCCGAATACGAATTCGCAACGTTTGAAACGATAAATTAACTTAAAGTTGTAATCTCTGTTTGAATATTAAATGAGTTTATTTATTTGTAAGTGTAATAACTGTGAAAATATAAGAAGTACGTTCCCACATGCAAAACAGAGGTTGTGCATCCGCGAGTTTAACCAAAGTGCAAAAATGCAAAAGCAATGAATGTATTAAGATTATTATTTTTCATATTACACGTGTGATGGATTGTGCATTAGAGAGGATTGTATATTGGAAGTACGAATTTAAGGGAATGCGTTAATTTTTAACAACATCGAACACTTGTTAATTAATATTAAAGTTTTGCTTCATGGTTTTTCACGGTTCAGTACTTGTGCATCGGTGAAGTAGTACAATGTGCAAGTATGGACAAGTTTCTAGGAGTGGTTTGTGCAACGTTGTGAATTATCATTGTGTCGGTGCGATATTAAGCGACGAAAAATATTAAAAAATAAAAATAAACACACCGGAGAAGAACAATGCACAATAAACATAGCGGGAACAACATCCACGACAGAGAAAGAGAAGAGAACAGTGCGACGATCGGAGAAGAAGTCACCGGTTAGCAAGCACGAAGCTATAGCGGACGGAACTCCAAGAAGAAGTCACCGGCGTGCATCGATTGAGGCAACAAGTAGACTTCGTAAGCATCAACGTTTAATTTCTTTGTGATTATGAATTTATTCTGATAGAATGTGTGCAAAATTGTATTGCATGTTTGTGAAATTGAGTGCTAGAATATAGTGTGTTAGAGTGGAATATAATTTGGGTAGGGTTATCACTCCATATTAATTCACGTCACTTGATATTCCTATCCAGTTAAAATGCACACGAAACTGCCACTGCATTGCATAGACGAGCATAACTTGTTCCTCAAAACACATTAAATTTAGGTGAACTACACACCCATCTTACGTATTTCTACCACCGATCGCACACAACCCCACGACCAACTACAAAAATTGGTAACATGATAAATAAAAAAAAAAAAAAAAGGAAAAAATAAATCACAACTGCAAACGAGCCGAATAAACTCAGCTAGACTCCATAAATGCACAAATACAGTCAACAACGGCCCACACAACAACACAGCAACCCAGTAAAATAAAAAAATAAAAAAAAAACAAACTATACAGTACCTAGACTTGCTAACACGCTAAAAAAAAAAAGATGAAAACAAATGAAAATTGCATACGAGCCGGGAAAGCACAAATACAGTACACCACGACACTGATTATATAAACAATGAATAACGATAGACACAATGACATACATGTTGACTCCATAGCAACAACCAATCTCCACAAAATACCGAAGAATGAAGGTAAGCTTGGGAAACTTCAGAAGAAAAATGACGCCAGACGATAAAGACTGTGAAAGGAAATGATGAAAGGAATCCTACATTACCTTAATTATTCATCCTAAAAACATGCATAATAAAACTAATCTAATTAAAACTAAGAAAGATAAATAAACTCATTTACTAAAAAATCCCTACCATGCAAAAAGGAAAGAAAAAAAAATAAAATCACATCCACACATCTAAACAAAGTTCATGGCTAAGATTAATCCTCACGTCCTCACCTAAGGATGAGTACTCATTTGATCCTTAATATATATATATATATATATATATATATATATATATATATATATATATATATATATATATATATATATATATACTACAAAAAAACACCGAAATAGCGACAGACAAATTCCGTCGCTAAATAGTGAAAATCCGTCGCTAAAGTGGTTAGCGACGGAATTCGTCCGACACAAAAAACCCCGTCGCTAGAATTTAGCGACCAAAATTTATTCCGTCGCTATAACTAGCGACGGAAATGTCCGTCGCAACGCGGAAATATTCCGTCGCTAAAGTTCTTCAGGCGACGAATTCGGAGTCAAAATTTGCGACCAAATAACGACGGACTAGTCTGTCGCTAGAATTTGCGACGGCATTTCCGTAGCTAAAACTATTAATTATCCATCGTTAATGTCTATTTGCGACGAGATTTTCCACGACCTAGCTACAGATTGTTCCGTCGCTAAATATAGCGACGGAAATGTCCGTCGCTAGCTTTCGTCGTATCATCGCTATTTTTATTATTATTATTTTGAATTGAATGTCATTTAGCTACAATTTATTATTTCAGTCACTATTTCGTTACCTTTCTACCATATTTGTCCGTCGCTAAATTCTAAAAATTAATAAAACTCATGTACCTGCTAATTAATATAAAAAACTTGCATTAAACCTATAATATAGTACTTGAATAATGTAATTATAAAACGTATTATATAATAACAATAACATAAGTATAGCAATATATAATGTACTAATGTGACATCATTAGAACCAATACCAAATATTATAATAAACATATAATCTAATCATCTCCTAAGTTTTCATCATTTGAATTAGCTGAACGTTGAGGTTGAGTACTTGGAGTGGATAGCATGCCGTTGCGACGCAACTATCCATCAAACTTGCAATCTGAGCTTGCATTTGAGTTCTTTCAGCTTGTAGTTTAGCTTCCATCTCAACTCGCGTGGTCTCTAACTGTTGATTCACCATCTCCTTCATTGCCTATTGTTGAAGTTGTGAAGTAGCAGATGATGAACTACAGTTATTCTCAGTGATAAATGCAAATGCAGATGACTTAGTCCCTAAGCCATAAATACGCTGTTTTTTTACCCCACCAACAACATCCACATACAGCTGTGACATGTTTATAACTGGTGGCTCATTTGACCCTTCCGCCTCTAGGATTGCAGCATCACGCCGTGCTTGTATTTCGTCCTACAATTAAAAACATATCCCAAATAAGAGAACTATATAAAGGCATATAAGACTTGTGTCTATTTAACAATATACGGTTATTAGGTTATACTTACAGCAATTTTCTTTGACCTCTCATCAACGAATGTACCATCCTTCTTTTTGTGCATATGCTCAAAGCACAAGTGCCGGTACCCACAGGCGGTTTAGCCGGAGAAAACACAAGTGCCAATACCCACAGGCGGTTTAGCCGGCAAATAAAGAGATTGAAATAAACAATCATGCATATTTTCATAAGCCTCCGGTACCCACAGACGGTTTAGCCGGAGAAAACATAAGTGCCGGTACCCACAGGCGGTTTAGCCGGCAAATAAACAACAAAAGAAAAAATTTTAAGTTCAAAACAAACCTTAGCAACCCAAGAAAAACTTGAAGACCTTGTAAGTTCAAATTTGTCACGCTCGCAATACCTAGTAGGCAACACGTTTACAATAGATTATTTATAGATCAAAACATATTAAAGTCTATGGAAATGAGTCAACTAATTTTTCCCAACTGTTAAAAAACTTGGTGTGATGAGAGGCAAATTCTTCAATTCATTAATAACAAGCTAAGTTGTTTGATATATTAATTAAGTCATTAGTTTTAATAAAACTATATTCATTAGTTTTAATAAAAATGCAGCAGCAGTTCTCCCAAGCATGACTACCATACATTACCATATTTTATTATATGCAGAACACTTCTCCATAATAAAACCCATCAGTTCAATCCATCTCATGCCTTATAAATTATTGTTTGATTTATAAGACTAGGCTTAAAGAATTAATCAAATAATACAACATTAACACACTAGGTTGTCATAAAATGTATGCACACCAAATATTACATTTTCACACCCAAAGAAAAAAAAAACAAAACAAAACAATGGAGTGTTGCAAGCAAAACAGCAAGACTTCAAATTTTGAATTTGAAGTTAAAAAAGAGGAGCAAGAACACAAGTTCTGTACTGTCATGAGTACTAGCAAGAACCTATTCATCTCTTATATCTGTACAGTACTTCTTCTCCCAACCATTTGAACTTTGACCTTTGACCATTCTAAATTCCCAACACACAGTCATTCATCTTATGTTGTCTTTCTTGATTTATGCAACTGGAAAACATAAACTTATTCCCCTCCTCCATATAATCATGTGTGATTAGTAAATATTAGTAAATCAAATTACACCAATTTGGCACTCTGATTAGTAAATTACACCAACTGATCAAATTACACCAATTTGTAACAAAAAGCTCTTAGTCACTGCCTAGAGTTTATTTATTTTCCAAAACAAAGGAAAAAGCTCACGTGTATTAAATAGGACACTGCCTAGAGTTTAATTTATATACTACACTGCCTAGAGTTTAATTTTAACACTAAACTTTGACAAACAAGTATTAAATATTTGCATAAAACTTTGACAAACACTACATTGCAGAAACCTGAATGGCAGTGTGAGAATGTGATACTCCATTTATGTATCTATTTATGTAAAGAAGGGCAATGACTCCAGAATTAATCAAACACTGTGTTTGGAGAGCAGACGAGGAATTGGAGAAGTAATCAATAACGCCGTGGAGAGATGTATAAATGTATAAATTACCTTTGCAGTTCGAGAGCCTTCGCAGATTCGCCGTGGAGCCTTCGTCGGAGAGCAGAGACGTCGTGGAGCCTTCATCGGAGAGCAGAGACGCCGTGGAGCCGGAGAGAGAAGCCTTCGCAGATTCGCCGTGGAGCATTCGTCGGAGAGCAGAGATGCCGTGGAGCCTTCGTCGGAGAGCAGAGATGCCGTGGAGCCTTCGTCGGAGAGCAGAGACGCCGTGGGCTATGGCTGGTCAGAGGGATGCGATATGAGAGAGAGAAGAATAAGGCTGCACTATTCCAAAACCCTTAGGACTTAGGGCTGAGTAATTAATTAGTTGTGCTTTATGAACTCTAGCTACAGATTAAAATTCCGTCGTTATATTTTATTAAAAGTAAGAGCTGCGATATTAATTAATTTAGCATTCTTGTTCCTAGCGACGGATAGCGATTCCGTCGCTATGAAACATTTAATAGAAAGTTTTGTTACTAACATTAACGACGGATATAATAGTTCGTCGCTATTGAACTTATAAGAAATCACCTTGTGGACAACTTAGCGACGGACTGATAAATCCGTCGCTATTGAACCTATACGAACGAAGCCTTTTAGTCATCGTGGCGACGGATTTCACCGTCCGTCGTTAGATAGCTACGGATCCATATTTCCGTCGCTATGTAGTCTAAAGCCCGTACTAATTCTAGCGACGGATACTCATATCCGTCGCTAGACTTGAATCACGAATACATGAACCTTAAAGAATAGCGACAGATGTTTAAGTCGGTCGCTAGTATGTAGCTAGAACAATTTCGAAATTAACCTGCGAAAAATCCGTCGCTAATCCGTCACTAAGTTTTGCGCCAAAAATTCCCGCTAATAATAGCTACGAATTTAACGACAACACTGATCCGTCGTAATAGCCGTCGCTATTCCGTCGCTAATCCGTCGCTAATATCCTATTTAACAAGAAAACTAAATTCGGTCACTAAATAGTCGCTATTTCGTCGTTAAATTAGCTACGGAATGCGTCCGTCGCTAGATCCGTCGCTATTTCAGCGTTTTTTTGTAGTGATATATATATATATATATATATATATATATATATATATATATATATATATATATATATATATATATATATGTATGGATGTCACTAAGTTTCAATTCTTTACTAATTAGCATACATCTCCTTAGAAGCTAGAATGAGCAACTCCAGTATGATTTTTTCATTTCGTCATGCAATATATATAATTATTCAACATATATAGTTTATAATTTTTAGTTTGTTAAATTTAATGTTATTGAAAATAATGCCCGCAGGTGAAACCAATGCCAACACGGTGGCGCTCACTCAGCAACGGAGGCGTGCGCCGCAAAACGACATCCCTTTGTCGATCATCCTCAAAATCATGGGCAGGGCCATCCATGGAAACATGCGGATCGCCGACGATGCCAAGGAGACGGTCCAAAAATGCGTGACGGAGTTTATCCACTACGTCACCGCCAAGGCCAACGAGCGTTCCCGGCAGGAGCAACGCAAGACGGTCATCGCCGACGATCTCCTCTGGGCGATGAATGCCCCCGGCCTGCGAAACTATGCCGAGGTGCTCACCGACTTCATAATAAGCTACTGTGAGCAGCAGGAGTACGACCGCGCAGCCACCCACCCCCTACCGCCGCCCATCCACCACGTACCGTTTAACAGCTACGCGGTGCAGCAGGGTTTTTCGGTGCCGGAGTTTTCTCCCGGACCAATGAACAACACCGGTGGATCCGCTTCCTCCTCTTCACCCTACGGCAGTGGCTATTTTATTGATTCCTAGCTCATATCCCACCAACTTCGACGGTTAAGATACCATTTCCATCCATGATCCATGCATGCATTGCTTGGTGATGATGATGACGATGATGATGAATATACTACTCCCTCCTTCCCTAATTGATTGTCTCATTTGCTTTTTGCACGGTTTTTAATACAACATAATAAATGTTATTAACTTTAATTTCTAATTTTGTCCCTCAAAAGTAGGTGTTATTTGTACAAAGTACAATTGTACTTACCTCTAGAAATTTGAAAAGTCAAAAGGGTAAATTGAGAAATGTAGAGTGATAGTTATGTTCAATTTTGGAAAGATGACAATATTTTGGGACAAACTAAAAAGGAAAGTAAGACAGATAAAATGGGACGGAGGGAGTATTATATATTTCAGTATTTTTTTTTTTTTGAAAGTATATATTTCAGTATTTGGTTGTTTGTTTGTAATGTTGTGATTTGTGTTTTTGTTTTTCTTCTTCCAATCCAATATGGGTTGTTGACTTTTTTGTGCAGATTTGACAAGGAAGAGACAAAAATAGGTAGAAAGAAAAAGGTGGACTAAAATATGTAAAGTACTAATCCGATTACCTTCTTCTTATTAGGGTTTAGGAGAAGAAGGTAATCAGGTTACCTTCTTTAACCAAAAAAAAAAAATAAAAAAAAAAAAAATAAAAAAAAAATTAGAAAAACTGACCAGCGTAAAAGGAAGAGAAGAAGGTATTAAGAATACCTTCTTCTCTCACCTCAATTATATGTAATCTTTTTTTTATTTTGTTAAATAATTATATTTAAAATTTATATTATTTATATTATAGAAACAACTCTTGTATATTGTTCATTGCCAAGTCGAAGTCTCTTTGCTTTACAGGGTTGTCCCGGCAGCAGGAGACAAAAGCTTTCTTTCGGACGAAGGCTTATTTATTTATTTATTTATTTATTTTTAACAAATTTTTTTTGGTAATTTTATTTATTTATTTTTTACCGAAAATTTATCAATTAAAACTAATACGGAGTAACGATAATTGATCGAAAACAAAAAAAAAAAAATTCGATCCATTTGATATCGGTTATCGATTTCGTCTTTTTTTTTTTCGATAAGAATGCTCACCACCAATCTAGCTTTCATAACCCATTTAAAATCATTTCATCGATGAAATTTTGAACGTTCATAATTAGTTTATCAAATTACGAAAAAATTTTGACCGCAAATTTATGAATTAAAACTAATACTGAGTAACCAATAATTAATCGAAAACAAAACAAATTTTGACGGCGGGAGTAATTTTTATTAACATTAATTAATTATTTATAACATTAATTATTTTTTAAAATGAATTTCACAATATTTTTGAAAATTGTGTTGTATTTTCTAATATCAAGACTACGTAGTATGTATTTTAATTTTTATTATGTTCTAGTTATGTTTGATGTATTTGAAATTTTAATTAATATATATTCAATATTAGTTTTTTTCGATCGTCTCAATGAGATATTTAATATGGTATAATTTATATTTAATAATACAAACTTTAAATATAAGTATTTAACAAAATAAAAAATTACATACAAAACAAATAAATGATACATTTGGAATTATAAAAAGAAGCAATGGCAAAATAGTAAAAAAAAACTTCTAAAAAAAGAATGTGAAAAGCTTGTGGCATTTTCGGCCAAAGCAAAAAAAAAAAAAAAAGAAGAAGAAGAAGATAGTCCAATTACCTTCTTTTCAAATAGGATTTTGAAAAGAAAGTAATGACATTAGTACTTTACACATTTTTGTCTAGGGTTTTGAATCAACACATTTTTATCTCATTCATGTAAAATCTAGACATTTGTTGCTATGTCCCCAATATTATATAATGCTTAGATCTCTAATCTATATATGGAATGGTTGTTGCTTATAAAACACTTTTGTCAGATCAAGCTAGCTTCTAATTTATCACATCACTTTAATTTGACAAAAATTATAATTAGTACCAAATTAAAGAACTAACTTTTTTTTTTTTTTTATAATTATATATATACTCTTCAAATCATTGCGGAACAAATTTTTCATCGTTGCATGTGAACAAAATTAAAACAAACAAAGATGGTCTACATATGAATAGCAAATTAAAACTGCAATTTCAATTCACTCAATTTATATCTAACATTATACAAAATTTAAGGTGTAGTTACTAACAATAAATTACATCATTTTTTTCTGCGGGATCAAATTTCTACCATACTGTATGACGTGCTGCTCTAGATCTAAAAATATTAAGGCAACAAAGCTATTAGTTCAACTTGATAAGTTGAGATAATAAAGAACAAATTAAATATCATTGTTTCATATTATTTATCCTATTATTTTCATTTTTGGTAACACAATGTCACGCCGCACAGCATGGTAGAATTCCCCCGTCGACACTATCATCGAAAAAGAAAAGTAAAAAAGTTAAAAAAAAAAAAAAAAAAAAAAGTATTTAAAAAATTGGCATTTTCCCAGCATGCAATGCAATCCAAATATCTTGAATTGAATTGAAATTTGTTGGGCAATAATTGAACTAACCTTCATCATATCAAAGCCATGCATCCAATTTTGTTGAAGAATTATGTGAAATGAAGCAGATGGATGGACGGATGGGATGAACGAGGAGATATATGATCGACGTCAGGCATTGAATGAGGCATGACCGAAATCCTCGGAAAAACCTCGGGACGAGCGATCATCGCTGGTATATGAAGAGTAAAAGTCATCGTCGCCGGCGTCCTTTTCTCTGACTTGTTCAATCCTCTCCACCGTCTCCTTCATCTCCGACCTCTTCTCCACATTCACCTCGCAGCAGCTCAGCCCAATGCTCAACAGCTTCACCACTTCCCCCTCCGCGTTCTTAGTCACCCCTCTCATCTCCGGGTCCAAAGCCTCCGGCGTGGGCTCGATGGACTGCACCCACGCCGCCGTGTCCACGTCCGGCGGGTGTTTTCCGGTCAAGATCTCCAGAATCATCACCCCCAGCGCCCACACGTCCGTCTTCTTGCTCACCCGACCGCCCTGCTTGAAATCCGGCGACTTGTACGCGGTCATGTGCTCCTCCGCGTGCTCTTGGTTCACGATTGGCAGCAACCCGTAGTCGCTGATTAACGGCTCGTACGAGGAATCCAGGAGAACGTTGGAGGATTTAAGGTGGCCGTTTGGTACGTTCACGCTGGGAAGCTCATTGTAAAGATATAACATGCTCCTCGCTACTCCCTTCACAATTTTCAACCGTATTGCCCAGTCTAGATCCTTCCCGGTACGAGATCTATGTTTCTTACCTGATCCGATCATATCCATCCAGGAAATAATAATAATCATAAACATAAACATATATATATATATATATATGTTTACAAAAAGTCCAGATGATTATTGGCCCGCACAATTGAGTTTCACACAAAATTAGTATAATCACATATATATGCTTTTGTGTTAATTTGTATCAGATAGTGCAAGAAAAACGAATTCACACTAATCAATTCATCTCGATATATAGCATACATCACTATACTAGTGTAAAAAGTACTACTCCCTTCATCATATTTTACTAGTCTTACTTTTGTTTTTAGTTGTTTGTTTCAAAACATTGTTTTCTTTTCAAAATTGAACATCACCACCATTTTACTTTTCTCAATTTACCCTTATGAGTTTTACCTACTTTGTTGCTTTTATTTTCCAAAAGTGAGTGACATAAATGAAAAACACATAGGCCCTGTTTGGTAAATTAAAATAGTTATTAGCCTATAGGTCAATTTTGACTTATTTAATCATTATTAGTTATTTGATTTGGTTTAAAAATCAATATAAGTGTTTGGTTAATTAGCTTTTTGTACTCCAAAATGCTAAAATTCAAAAAGTTACTCAAAGAACGTTTTCAATTAGCTTTTGAGAAAAGAAATTATACCGAACAGCTAATTTGTCAAACACCTTTCTATAATTAGCTAATATTATCAACTAGTTATACCTTCTAATTAACCCAATCAACAAACAACTAACAACCATTTACCAAGCAGGGCCATATATTTTATTCAGTGCACATTTTTAAGCAGTAATTGCAGGTTTGAAAAGGGATGAGTGAACATACCATGGAGATGAGAAGCCAAGCTGGATTTCTGGACATGGTTAAAGACAAGGAGCTTTTCCTCTTTCCTATAGTAGAAAGCCAGAATAGGAAGCAAATTCTTGTGATCCAACCTTCCAAGCCTTCTCATATGCTCCACAAAATCTTCTTTTCCGACCTTGTTCATGTGTTTGAACCGCTTGACAACCACCACCTGGGCGGAGTTAAGGGCGGCTTTATAAGTCGCTCCGAACACGCCGTTGCCCAGAATCTCCGCCGAGGCCTTAAGCAGGTCCGGCAAGTCGAACTTCGCCACGTTCTCTCTCAAGAACGAAAGCTTAACGGCGGCGGCCTGATGCTGATGCTGCTCCGCCGGTTTCTTGCCGCCGGCCGCCGTAGCACGCTCCGGTGGACGCGCAGCCTGCGATCCTCGCTCCATTCTGTCCATCTGCTGGGTTGTGGCGGCGACTGCTGAGGCGGCGGCGGTTTGGGTGCCCACTTGCGCTCGAGTTGACCCGTCCGGTGCATCATCTTTGGGTTTTTTCTTGCATACGATGAAGATGATGGCAATGGCGACCGCCAAAACTAACACCGCCGCTATGAGGCTGACGATCATTGAGTTGGAATTGTTGGAATCAACGGTATCATCCTGCCCAGCATGGCATGCCGCCAATGGCTTCCCGCAAAGACCCGAATTCCCTAAAATATATTTCAAAGGAATTAAAGAAAGAAATGACATAAATTTTGATTGTAATGACATTTTTCATATTCAAAACATGCTAATTATGGTGCATTGTTGGGTAAGAAGGTAACCCACAATGGGGACCACAAAAAGGTAAACTAGCTTAGATTATTCGAGTTCAAATTAAACTTGTAATCTTGTAGTTATCAAATTTAATACCCAATTTAGTCCTCAGCTCGATTATAATGGTTTTTCTTGATTTTGTCTTTAATGGACTTTTTATACTTAATTAGGTCCTACACTTTGATGGTTTTACCCAATTGAGTAGAATTAAGAATTAAAATAAGAAATATCACTATAATTGAGGACGAAATTGGATAAAACTATTATAGTCGAAGACTAATTTAGATAAAACTACTATAATCCAGGACTGAATTGAGTTTTAATAGGGGCGAAATTACCAAGTTATCTTAACAGATGACTCAATTGAGTAAAATCATCCAAGTCGAAAAACTAATTAAGCACAAAAAGTCGTTTAGAACTAAATCGAGAAAAAATCACTAGCCGAGGATTAAATTGGGTATTAACTTTCAAATCAATAGTTTGACCAACTTGACATGCATATAGGTTATATTCTTCCAAAAACGCTGAACCCTAATGCATATAGGTTATATTATAACTATAGTTGGAGGTCAGATCATAATTCATACATATATATACAATTGAGTTAATACCCGATTTGGTTGCTCGACTATTAAGATTTCATCACTTTGATTCTAACTCCTAAATTTGCTCAATTTCATACCCAATTATATAACTTTTACTTAAAATAATCCTTAGCCTAAATCAAAATAGCCCTAATTAGGACCATTTTAGTTAACAATTGTATAATTACAAATAAAATTGAGCAAGTTTAAAAGTCACTAACTTAAAATTCTAATAGTCGGGGACCAAATCTGGCAGTAACTCTATAGAATTTATGTATGTATGATTATATATATATTCCGGTATGAATAAGGGCATCATATATACCTGCGAATGAGGAGGCGCCGAGAGTAGAAAGAATTGGAGGGATTTCACCTTCAAGATTATTGTCAGAGAAATTTGCCACGCTCAATCGTTCTTGCGAGAAATCTGGTAATTTACCATAGAACATATTGTCTTCAAGCATCAACTCGATGAGGGTCCTGGAGCTTGCCAGGGAAGTAGGAATGGCGCCGGAGAATTCGTTAAATGCCAAGTGAACTTTCTTCAACGATTCCATTCCGACGAAAGCGTCGTCCGGGATAACGCCGGAGAATTTGTTACGGGATAGGTACAGGAATTTCAGGGCGCTGAGTTTCTTAAACGCCGGCAAAGGGCCATGGAAATTGTTATCCATGGCGCCGAAAACCAAGAAAGACGGGAGCTCCAGGAGGGAATCAACGTCGATGCTCCCGCTAAGTCCCATGCCGTTCAAGCTGAGCCCGAGGACTTTGTCGCCGTCGCACAAGACGCCCGGCCAGGTAGTGCGGCCGGCGGCGCAGGGGGCGCGGGCCTTGGCGGTGTTCCAGCTGGCCAAGGCGGTGGCATTCTTCAACGACTCCTTGAACTTGAGGAGGGTATCGGCCTCGGTCTTGCTGGAGGAGGGGGCGGCGAGGCGGAGGAAGACAAAGGCAAGGACGACGGCGGCGATGGAAGGAGAGGAAGGAGAGAGCGCCATGGACGGCGGTGGGGGTGGCGGAGCGGTAGCGGCGGTGGCAGTGCGCGCACTTGAGGCAAGTGCGCGCCCTTTGCAGGGGCTGCTCCTACAAATGAAAATGTGGAATGTTTTGAGGGAAAAGATGGCTTAGAAATGGAATGAGATTTTGTGAGCATGGAAATTGTAACAGACAACATAGTGAGTGAGAGAGAGAGAGAGAGAGAGAGAGACAGAGAGAAGAAAGAGGCTAATTGAAAGGTGTTGGCAATAGGCTTGCAAAAGTGGACAAATGGCTTGAAAGTAAGTCAAATTTACAGGGTCCTCTTAATTACCTCCCCACTCAATCTTATACTCTTGCATCAGACATTTGCGATTAGCCATTGCATTTTTTTTTAAATTGTCTTTTTCTTTTTCCAAAAGTCTTTCATAACAATTAACTATAAACAACTTTATATATATGCTTGCATAATTTGGTTAGTGCAAGGTTGAAAATGTGAGTGATGTCAAACATAGCTTAATTGTGATGGTATATATATCCTCAAATATCACAGTCAACAAACGGTCAAATAGACGGAGGACCAAATCGTGTTAAAATTGCAAAGTTAAGGACTTAATTGGTTAAAATTAAAAGTCAAGGACCAATTTGTGAATTTAGCTATAGTCAAGGGACCATTTTGGGTATTTACTCTAGAATTAATTTATTAATGTACCGAATACACTATTTTTATTTTATTTTTATTATTATAAAGTATTAACTATTATTACTACTATTTATAAATATTAGATAAAAGTGTAATAATTTAATAAGATTAAGTAGAAAAACATTACTAAATAATTAGAACTATTAAATCAAACATTATAAAACTAAGTAAAAATTTCAATCATCAAAATTCTCCGCATTTATTTATTTGCTTGTCAAAGGTATTATTAAAAAGAAACAAAAGAAATCAAAAATAAAACCAAGTATTAAATTGAATTTTACCCAAATAGCCTTTAAAATTATTGCCTCATCAATGTCAACTTAAAGAATGCATAAAAAACTTGATTATAAAGTAAATAACTTCAACACAAAATAAATAAAGAACTCCTGCTCGTGTGTTGATATCCCTTATATGAATTACACAAAAATTCAATAAAATAAATATGAAAATTTCACAAAATACAACATAAGTCAAATTCGGAAACATTCTATTATAGGGCAGGTGCAAAACTTGAAAGAAACAAGGATCAATGCATTTATTAAAAATTAAAATGCAAATGCTCATTGTAAAAAAAAAAAATGCAATAAATGCTCATCTCTTCCAAAGTTCACTCATTTTTTTTTCTATTTATGACTTTTTCCAAAGAGAATTGAACTTTCCCAAAAAACATCACATTTTTATGTCATGCATGTTTAGGTTTTCAATTATGTGTATATACTCATAAACCATACCACAACACTTATTTATTTATTTATGGTACATGTGTAGGTGACTAATTAAACGGAATAGAATCTATGAATTTATTGCAAATAAAATAAATAAACAAAAACTCTCATTTTTTAATCATTTTTTTTTTTCACTTCACTTGTCTCAAAAAAAAAAAAAAAAAAAAAAAAAAAAAGTGATCACGAAGCCAACACACTTACACCACAATTTATAGCACTCAAGTTTGTTTACAAATTAAACTTGAAAAACGTATATAAAGTGAAACCAACATGAAAACTATCAAAGAAATTGTATATAACATATAAGGGTATTGTGATTTTAAACAAAGTTATTCAAAGAAATAAAATAAATTGAGAATAACAATAACAATTAGTCACATGCAATATACACACTAAGAGATCACAAAAACTTGCATTATATTTATTACAAGCTATTTAAAAGATCCACAAGGGTAAAGCTCAAGTGATGTCGCATATCTTGCAAGTGATGCCTCTATTTGTTGAAGGCACTGATCACTTGCTTCTTGTTAACTAGTACAAACCTGTATAAAATTTTGCATGGTATCCTCCAAAGATTCTTTTTTAGGTTGGGGTGGACTAGTGCAAACCTGCATGAAATTATGTAAGATAGCCTCTAATGATGATTTTTTAGGTTGGGGAGGAACAATTGGTCAATAAATATTTTGACTATTATTATTACCCTAAAAAAGTTTAAGATGAGTTTCTCAATTAGGATGATAAGAATTATAAAACGGGTCATTTTCAAGTCTTTGATGAAAACATTCATTGTATTTGTCTTGCTTAAAATCATTACTATTCCCTCAATTACATGCGGATTATTATGTATTTAGCTTCCAATTAACAAAAAATCATGAATTTAATGTCGAATATGCACATAAAAGTAATAAGAAATTAAATGACACACATCACCGACTAGTATAGCTCGACTACATCGATATATCTTTTGTAATGTGTTTGAGACTGTACTCCATGTTCCATTTATCAATAATCTTTTGTTTATTATTAAAAGACGAACCGGCGAACCATCAACAGAAGGGAATTCAACACCACGTACCAATTTAGTTACATACGCTAAATTTAAAATCCAAATTTATTTATCATTTATTTATGTAATTCGATCATAATCAAATTACATCCTACTTTTCATGACACTGTGTAGAGTATAATCCCACACAGTTTGGCTATAAGATAAATGAGCTAGAAATTGTTTGTCCATCTCTAAATTGCTCATGATACCTTGAGGTAGCCCTAACCACACTTCCACCCCTCCATCATCCATGTCCACAAAAATGGCCAAATCCTTTAGAACAAGAACAGTGGATATCCACCTCGGATTCCCCCACCCAAAATCAACCTCGTAAATTGGTATTTTGCACCAACTGCTGATGTTTAAACCCTTGTTATGTTTTTTATCCACTGTCAAATTATTGGATATAGCTATAAGTTGGTTGAGATAACCTCCCTCAACGTGCATTTTCTTGATGTAGTTATCGTCAATCTTCCTAATGGCTTCTCGGACTTTTCCCAGTAGGAATCCGCCGTCAACCGCCGACGGTGATGATGATTCTTTTCCGTCGCCGCCGCGCTCCCACCGCGCCCCCACCACTTGATTGATGCTCCCCAGACAGTACATAGGAAATGGTGGGTTAAACTTTTTTCTTAAATCCACGGACATGGTCAACGTGTGAGTCTTGAAATCTTGGTCCACCTCCCCTGTGGCTCTTATAACGGCCGCCCATAGAAATGCCGCCAGCGCCTCCACCCGCGACGGACGAATCTCCGGCTGAGTGTATCTATCTCTGATCGCGTTAACCGTTGATCCTCGAAACATAAACCTTTTGGCTACATATTTTTCTGCAACCATAATGTGATTCCTATCCGTGAGCGCGGTGAGAGATAACAATAAATCACTTGGTACAAACGTTGTGCTGCTGTCCACAACCAAACCGCCGGCATTCTTGTAATCCTGTTCCTAAGGCTGTTAGCAAACAAATTTTTGACAAACTACTTGTGTGTTTGTGATTCCTTTATGTTCATTTATTAAGATAAACAAACATAAATGAACAAATTTTAGAGCTCAATTCAAATGAGAACTAGGGATAGAGAATTAAACCTGAAGAGTTCGTGAGCAAACTCATTTGTGTTTATATAATAATGTTTACGAACATGTTCATGAACAAGTAGTTAAACATACACACACACACACACACACACACACACACACACACACACATATATATATATATATATATATATATATATATATATATTTACGAACATGTTCATGAACAAGTAGTTAAACACACACACACACACGCACACACACACACACACACACACACACACACACACACACACACACACACACACACACACACACACACATATATATATATATATATATATATATATATATATATATATATATATATATATATATATATATATAGTTGTGTTGTTTGTGAACATAAATTATTTTTGGAATAAGGGTCAAATAGGCCACTGAACTGTACACCAAGTTGTAATTAGGCCATCGAACTCAAAAAAAGTACAATTAGGTCCCTGAACTACACAAATTCATGCAATTAAGTCTAAAATAACCTGTTTACCTAATACTTTGCTGACGTGGAGGTTGCAGATTTTTAAAATTATTTTTAAAATAATTTTAAACAAAAAATTAATTAAAAATAAAAAAAAAAAAAAAAAAAAAAAAACGGAACGGCCGGAGACGAAATCGTCTCCGGCCGTTTTTTTTTTTTTTTTTTTTTTTTTTAATTTTTAATTAATTTTTTGTTTAAAATTATTTTAAAAATTATTTTTAAAAATCTCAACCTACATAGCAGGTAAACAGGTCATTTTAGACCTAATTGCATAAATTTGTGTAGTTCAAGGACCTAATTGCATTTTTTTGAGTTTGATGGTCTAATTATAGTTTGGTGTGCAGTTCAGTGGCCTATTTGACCCTTATTCCATTATTTTTTATTCACGAATTGTGATCAAGAATATGAGCCAGTATTTGTTTATTAAATGTTCACAAGTGTTTGCAAACATTAATGAACATGTTCCTAAATTTGTTCCCAACGTTAACAAGACATTAATGAAAAATTAACAAACAAAGGGAATTTTTAAAAACCTTAACAAATAAACACTAATACGAACACGAACACAAACACTCCAAAAATCTTAACAAACAAATACGAACAATCTCTGTTGGTTCATTTTTGGTTCGTTAACAACCCTTACTTGTTCCTGTCCCCGGTTAATAGCAGCCCAAGTTCGGAGGAAGCCATAGACTCCGGGGGCGTCGACCAGGCCGTGCCAAATGCAAATCGCCACCGCCGAGCCACCGCAGGAGAATCGCGTAACTTGGACAGCACAAAGGGGAATGGTTGAATCCACAACTTCGGGGTATGGATTACATGGGAACAACTTCCTAAGACGATCCATCCTAGGATACTGCATCACCTCCGACATTTTGTTTTCCACTTCGGCTAATACGAAGTCCGCACCCTCGTCGTTGCAATCGATTGTCTTCCCGTCTTTTAACCTCCCGGCCAAAGGGTACATGTAGGATAACGCCCTGGATAATGATTTCTTGAGCTGATCATGATCGCCGGAGGAGGAGTTGTAGAAGGAGAGGAGGGGGGCATAAAGGCAATTGATTAGCTGGTCAAGGAGAGACAGCTTGTGGCTTCGGAGATTTTGAGGTGTCGGAGAAGATGGTCGGATTCTTTCTGTGCAACGAAAAACATATTTAATGTCGCCTGCCGCCATTTATCAATCTCAATATTCACAAACCATTCAATTCCCTAGATACATACAGTCCAACACAGGTTTCGTGCATATTTATATAGCTCAATTATATTACATTGTTTAAGAAAGCATACCACCTTACTATATTATTATTATTATTATTTTTTTTTTTTTGAAAAAACACCATACTATATTAAAGTACGTACTCTATTAGTGGAGTTTGGAGAGTTTTAATTGTATATCTCCTCTTTCTTGACAACCAACAATATATATATATATATATATATATATATATATATATATATATATATATATATATATATATATATATATATATATATATATATATATATATATAATTGCACTCTGGTGTGAATGTAGCGCCCACGTGCGAATATGCGAATGCCTGATATCCGTCCACGTGTTCAAATCTAATGGATGAGAAACACTGATTTAAAAAAAAACACGGTGACATTTTTGTAAATAATTGAACATCGAATTGTAAGTAAAATATATTACAAGTGCATGTAAAATGTATTATAGGTGCAAGTAAAATTTACACTGAGCATCGATACTAAGTGCACCTATAGTTATAGCGAAAATTACACTTTTGGTCCTATGACTATTGGGGGCGTGTTAATTTTGGTACGTGACTTTTAAAACTAATAATTTAGTCCTTTAACTATGTTTTTTTTAGTAGATTTGGTTCTCCCGGCCAAATGTTGCCGGAAAAACGTAAAGCATTTTAAATTATTTATTCATGGGGCTAAATTGGTCATTCCAAGTCTCTTCTTCTTCATTCACCTGCTGGCTGGAGTTTGTCGCATTTGCAGAGTTGATTCTTCCGCCTCGCCTTCCCTTTCCTTGCCCTCTCCGCCGCTCTCGATCTGTAGGCGTCCATTATATTTCTACTCTCAGAAGTCAAAACCATCAAAAGAGTATTCATCTTTTGATTAGTTTCCAGTTGCCGGAGTGAAATACCCCATCTGTTCCACAAAAATAATCATACATTTTCTACCATTTCTGATCCCAATCTCTCTTCTCTCAGACTCAACTTCCTCTGTCAAGAACTGTTGCCAGAACACATCGTTCCCTCCGATGACGGGAATGAAGAAGCAGATTAACAATAAAATAGTGATTGATTCTCGATCAGTTGCGATTGACGATTATGAATCGTAAAAAATGAAGAAAAATGAACACGGCAAATATGCAGGCCATATATTAATATATATAATGTATCTATAGCTATCCATAAAACTAGTAATACTTGATATTCATTTAGAAGTAATGGATAATTTCAGATCAAATCCCATATATCAGTAGGTTTTTTTCCAGACTACAAGCAGAGGCGAAACCACATGGCGTTTCCCGTCAAACCATATGAGCTTTCCCAACTTAGTGATAGACTTCCCTGGCGTCACCGCCAATACCTCCGCCCTAATCTCAACAACGAACTCCTGTTTCTGACCCTTTACCGTGAAATCAAGTTAGGTCGGAGTTATCTTCGCCATTGCACCATTTGGGTTCGTCACCGCCACGTTGTACGTTGATGCGCCTTCACCGACATAGCTCATCATCCTCGTAGCCCTAACCACCGTCAATGTCGGCGATGAAGCATCGATCACTACTGAACCGCCGGATAGTTGAGATCCTAGGGCGGTTTCTGGTGTTCTTCGTGACATCTAACCGCCTTTTGAGCAATATGTCGCAAATCTTGGGCAGTATAATTGGAGGAGTAGAGAAAGTTGAGGTAATCGTTGGGGGTAATATCGTAAACTAGTCCTGGGTGGACGACCTTTTCCGGCCTTACGTGTCTGGCTCCCATGTCTTAAACGGTGGAGACGTTGTAGGATTTCTTGTCCATAATCGGCTTGCCTTCTTGGTCCTCCACGTCCGGAGTTATGCCGGCAAAAAACAAAAATTAATCCGGCTAAAGATGGTGGACGAAGCGACACCCGAATCAATGAATTGATCAAATGATTATCCCTTAAAAAATACGTGAAGTGACCGTTTTGCCCCCATGAATAAATAATTAAAAATGCTTTATGTTTTTTCGGCAACATTTGGCGGGTGATTTGGCCGAGAGGACCAAATCCGTTAAAAAAAGCATAGTTAAAGGACTAAATTGTTAGTTTTAAAACTCACGTACTAAAATTAACACGCCCCCTATAGTCATAGGACCAAAAGTGTAATTTTCTCTATAGTTATAAGTAGTTGGACCTATAGTTATAAGTAGTTGCACCTAGGTGCATGAATGTTTGCGAGTGGTTTTCATGAGTACTACTACCCGCTAAACTCCCCGCAAGAACAAAAATGATGCCAAATAGAACGAACTCAATTCAATGAATGTTAAAAAGGCAAAATTACATGCACTTGCATGCGAAAGTAGGTGCACTTGTAGGTGAAAGTAGGTGCACCCGATCAATGAATACAGGCAAAAACTACATGTACTTGCAGGAGAAAGTAGGTGCACTTGTAGGTGAAAGTACGTGCACCTGATCAATGAATACTGACACGTGCGCGCGCTGATTGGTTCGCATTTTTCTCGTGGGCACCTATTCGCACATGAACGCGACCCTATATATATTGTTAGGGACAAGTGTACTTAGATTTTGATGAGACCAATCTTGCTAAGATCGTAGACTCCTCTTTTTATTTTCTTTATCTTGGATCTTTCGTGTTAAACGAAAGAAGTAGCAACTCACCATGTGATTCGTAATGTGCAAACCATCTACACGAATCTGAGTTGTATTTAGTAAAATAGGTCTACGAGAAGAAATAAAGAAGAAGAGAAGATCGAGATAACAACATAGACCGAAAGATAGAAGGGTCTAGCTCTCGTTTTAAATATCAAATGATAAGGAAAATCATTTGATCAATAGAGATAACGAAAGCTAAAGAGAAGCTTTCGCTTGACAATTCCGAGACTATTAAGTCTAAGTCAGACTTATAAAGACAACTCTTATCAAGTGAAAACAAGAAGAATGTTGTCTGTGTCTCGCAGCTGGGCAATCATCCTAGACAAAAGGAATCCTAGGAATGATGTATACAAAAACCAAGGAGCATTAAATGATTGGTACTTCATGTCAGTGAAAAAGGACAAAAAGTCATGTTGCTTTTTGACACCAACGGCTACACAGTACAACCGCAATAAATGCTCAATGCCCAGTGGTTTATACACGCTGGTTAATAGGTTTGAAATTTCATCTCCCTCCAACGGATGAATTTCTCCTCACCTATAAATACCTCTCTTCACCATGGAAGAAGGTGCTGGTTGTTCAACTGATTTTATCTAAGAAAAGCTCTTCAAACTTGTTCATCCTAAAGCTTTTCAAAAACCAGTGTGTGTGATTGTGAAGTTTTCAAAGAAGCCCATCCAGATTTAGTCTTCACAATCCTCAAAGAAGTCTTACATCTTTATAAGAAGATTCATCCGATATCAAGTCAAGACTTCAAGCTTTTTGGAGAAACACATCAATTCCATCCAACACTCAACTCACAAGAAGAAGTTGATAGAGGCGGAGTAAACTCTAGGAGTTGAAAAATATTTCAAGTAGCTGTCCGGCTTAGTGATCAAGGAAGCTAGCTTGAGTAGTTTGTAGTAGGAGTGATAGTGCAAACTCTTTCACAAGTTGTGAAAGAGGAGTGGAGTAGGCTTTGTTGATAGCCGACCTACTATAAAAATCTCTCTTTACTTTTGTATAACTATCTATCTGGCATTGCATGCATATTGATCATACCTTAAACTTTCATAACGAAATCGTGTAAAGTTCATCTTAAAACGTTGATACAATTTCCGATGTGCATAACCCCAAAAGGAGTTAATCTGAAAAATTGATTAGAGTCTATTCACCCCCCCCCCCCCCCTCTAGACTCACTTTCGACCCTACCGGGACCAACAAGTGGTATCAGAGCGGTTACCTTGAACGGTAAACGGTTTGCCTTTACTGCCTGGTAGATCCCTTTTTGTTTAAATCGCTATAGAAAATCATCATTTTTCCACTTTGCACAACCTTTTTTGAAAGAAAAATGGAAAAGGATCATGCTAATTTTTCTAGGCCTCTTGCCTTTAATCTCTCGAAGTTTGATGACTGGAAAGTCAGGATGCAGGCATACCTCTCGGCTATCCACGATGAAATGTGGGATGTTATAGAGGACGGACCCATTGTGATAATTGCTGTGAACACACAAGCAAGCGCTCAAGGAGCAGATCCTGAAGTAGTGATCCCAAAACCTAAGTCTCAACTCGTACCAGAAGAGAGGACGAGAGAAAACCTCGACAATGTTTCCAAGAGTGCGCAAATGCAAAACCGCGAAGGAAATTTGGGACACTCTCATGAGTATAGGAGAGGGAAATGAGCAGGAGAAGGACAAAAAGCTCATAATGGCCATGAAGAAATTCGAAGACTTCAAGATGCTTCCAAACGAAACAATCATTGAAATGGAGCTTCGACTCACGAAACTTATTGGAGATATCTCAGACTTAGGAAAGGAGCTAACTCAGAAAGAGAAAAATCTGAAGATACTTCGAGGACTTCCAAAGTCTTGGGATATGAAGGTGACATCTATGAGAGATCACCGAGACTTGAAGACCACTCAGATGACTAAAATCTTCAGTGACCTCAAGGCCAATGAGTTCGAGCATGAACCCAAAGAAACTGAGGAATAAAAAACCAGAAATATTGCTTTAGTTGCAAATCAACAACCTTCAATCTCAAGCAGGTCAAACTCTAACCCTTCTGATTTTTTATCTGACGAACAGTTTGCCTTGTTTGTGCGTAAGTTTAAAAGGTTTATAAGGAAGAACAACTTTCAAGAACTTCAAACCTTTCCAAGGTCTTCCTACCGAAGGAACACCGAAAGAACACCTCAGTCTTCAAAGCAAGAAACGGTGGATGCACAAGTGCTATGCTACAACTGTCGGAAGCCAGGACACTACAAAGCAAACTGTCCTCACCCTATGGTCCGCAAGTACCAGGACCAGGAACCTAGCACAAGCTCACCGAAAGATGCTGCTGAATCCAGCAAGAGGGGTGGAAAACAAGATTCAAGTAATTCACGATACGAAAGGAGAAGGAAAGCAATGGTTGCGAATGAACCAACTGAAGAGGCCCAACTCGAAACCATTGCTTCAAGTTCAAGCTCAGAAAGTGAAAGTTCGGGAGATGAGAAGGGACTTCTGTGTCTCTTTAGTCGAGAGAAAGATGAAAGTGATCTATGCTTAATGGCCAACGATGATGAGGTAAACTCTCGAGCCTCTTCTTCTACTCAAATAGAAATCAGCTCGGATAGTGAAGGAAATCCAAATGAAACAATTTTTGAGATGATGATGGATTTCGAGGTAATTAAAAGCACATACTCCATATTAAAAGAAGAGAACTCTCGACTATTGATCAGCTATGATGAGCTAAGACGCGTTAGAATCAATAACATTAAGCTAGCCATCGCCAATGATCAGCTCAAGAAGCAGGTTCTTCTTCTTAAGGAGTAGTGTACAGAAAGAGAGTTACGGGAGCAAAATCTGCGCGAGGTCATTGCATCATTTACTAATTCATCTAAAATGATAGATAAAATGGTGAATGCATCAAGACCGCCAAGGGAAAAAGCCGGAAGTGGCTATGACCCAAGCTCCCCATCACAAATCCTTTTGAACAAATGCATAGACCCTTCTTCTAGTGGAGGTTTAATATGTTCGTTCAAGGACCAACCCAGATGCCCGAGCCCATGAATCAGATTGACAATGGGAATATACCACAAATAACAAGCCATCCGAAAGGAAAGACTGTCTAATGTGTTGTGGAGCCAACAAATGGAAATCTCTCGAAAGGCAATCCTAGACATGGCAGCATTGTCAAAAGGAATGGATCAAAAGTAAATAGACCAAGTCTATATTACAACAAAGGTCAGCCTACGAGAAACAATCGTTTGAGGGTAAACCCGAATGTTAATCAGAGGCAAATTCGTTCTGTGAACCAACGCAAAGGTTGTTCACATGAAGGTCGGAAAAATGAACGAAGCAGGTATGTTAAGCCTAAGAGGTCACTTAGAAGACCGACGATGGGCAACAGACGGAGTGGACCTTCCGAGGAAGACTGACTTGTATATCTTGAACCTTTATCGAAAGCAAAATTCAAAAAGATTCATCTATACAAACAGACTAACTATTCTAAGCAGTATCGCAATCCACCCGATGCCTATTTTCAAAGACGATACAAAGCCAAAACTTTTGCAAAAATCCATTATGCTTATCGTGTGTTTAATGGATACAGGGGACCAAGGATGAGAAACACCAACTCTAGGTTCGTCTGGATCCCGAAACTATCCACTAACCTCAAGGACCCGAAACGAAGGGGTACCTAAAAATGTATAATTTTTTATTTCAGGACAATAGTGTCATCTGGTACGTTGACAGTGGATGCTCAAGACACATGACCGGTAATAAATCAAACTTGAGCAATTACAAGGAAGTTGATGGCCCGAAAGTCATTTTTGGAGGAGAATCTAGTGGAAAGACGAAAGGAATGGGGGATATCATCATAAATGGGTTAATCATTCGAGATGTCTCATATGTAGAAGGATTGAAGTTCAATCTCTTGAGTACGAGTCAATTTTGTGATAAAGGATACAAAGTAGAATTTTCAAGAGACAAATGCAAAGTCATTAGTACTGAAAATGGAAACATGGTGCTATCTGCAAATCGAAAGAAGAATATGTATGTGGTTGCATGGGAATCATCAAAAGCCAATGTTTGTCTTCTGGCCAGAAGCAATGCAAAATTGAGCTGGGAATGGCATAACAAGATGAATCATCTAAATCTCAAAACCATCAGCAAATTGGCGAAACGAGATCTTGTGGAAGGATTACCGGATGTAACTTATGTCAAGGATAGAGTTTGTGATGCTTGCCAGAAAGGAAAACAGATCAAAGCATCATTCAAGTCCAAATCTATAGATACAAACTCTCGACCTTTAAGTCTCCTACATATGGATTTATTTGGACCAATTGATCCTGCTAGCTTGAGTGGACGAAAGTATTCTCTTGTTGTAGTAGATGACTACACGAGATACACCTAGACGATGTTTCTGAAAAAGAAGAATGAGTATAGGAAAGTGCTGCCAGAACTTCTAAGGCAATTACAGACTGAAAAGGAAGTCAGCATAATAAGAATAAGATTAGATTAGGGAACAGAGTTCGTGAACAAGGTTATCAAGGAATTCTGTGGACAGAATGGCATTTTCCATCAACTTTTGGCAGCACGAACACCACAACAAAATGGAGTAGCCGAAAGAAGGAACAAAACCTTAAAGGAAGCTGCACGAACTATGATAGCGCACTCAGGTCTACCAAAGCGTTTCTGGGCCGAAGCCATTAATACTGCATGTTACACTCAAAATTGGTCACTCATCAACAAAGCTCATGGACGAACTCCATATGAACTATGGAAAGGTAAGAAACCTGTTGTTAGTTACTTTAATATCTTTGGTTGTAGGTGTTTCATTCACAACAATGGGAAGAGCCATCTAAGAGCTTTTGATGAAAGAGTCGACGAAGGACTATTTATGGGATACTCCTCAGTAAGTAAAGCCTTCAGGGTTCTGAATAAAAGAACTATGGTCATTGAGGAATCCATCTATGTCAAATTTGATGAACGTGCCGAAAAGACTCCACAAAATGATGAAACAATTGACGTAAGAAACCTAAGTATGCAAGCTGAGCCCAGTCACGTGGAAGAAGATAGTTCAAATCATGAAGATTTCCTATCATCTCACCAAAGATGTCAACCAAGATCAACTGAACCAGAAACTAGGACTCAGCACGAACCAACTGTTGAAGAAGTTCCTCCGTCACCTCAAGCTCAGTCAGAACCAATGATCTATGTTGAGTTGCCCTATATTCCTGAAATGAATGTACAAGCACAACTAACATCTTCTGAACCAGACTTAAGATGGTTGAGAGATCATCCACCTAGTCAAGTTAGGAAACATTCAAGAAGGGGTAAGAACTCGTGCCTGTATGCACGAAAGCATGATGGCATGCTTCGTATCTCAAATAGAGCCAAAATCTATTGAAGATGCCCTAAGTGATCCTAATTGGGTCACTACCATACAAGAAGAGCTTCACCAGTTTGAAAGAAATAAAGTATGAGAACTTGTTTCCAGACCCACCCATCAAAATGTTATAGGAACCAAATGAGTTTTTCGAAACAAAATGAGTGAAGATGGAGTCATTGTTAGGAACAAGGCTCGCCTAGTAGCTAAGGGCTATTGTCAAGAAGAAGGAATAGATTTTGATGAGACATTTTCTCCAGTTGCAAGACTGGAAGCTATACTGATCTTCCTAGCCTATGCGGCTCACAAGAACTTTAAAGTGTTCCAAATGGATGTGAAAAGTGCATTCCTAAATGGACTTCTTGAAGAAGAAGTGTATGTGGAACAACCTCCAGGTTTTGTTGCAGACCATGAAGGTGATAAGTTTATCACCTAAAGAAGGTCGTATATGGTTTAAAACAAGCTCCAAGAGCCTGGTATGATACGCTTTCATACTTCCTTATCAATTGTGGTTTCACGAAAGGAGTAGTTGATAAAACTCTCTTTCGTATCAAAGATGGTGATCACATTCTTCTAGTGCAAATCTATGTGGATGATATCATCTTTGGTTGCACAAATCTTAAGATGTGCGAAAAATTTTCCAAACTCATGCGAGGAAAATTTGAAATGAGCATGATGGGAGAACTAAATTACTTCCTTGAATTACAAGTAAAACAATGTTCTGATGGAATCTTTATCAACCAAGCGAAGTATACTAAAGATTTTATCCGAAAGTTTGGAATTGATGGAAAAACATCCGTCAAAATTCCCATGAATACATCCTTGAGAATGGAAATTGATAATGAGGGAAAGGATGTAGATCAAACGAAATACCGAGGGATTATTGGATCTCTCTTATACCTAACAGAGAGTAGAC
Source organism: Ipomoea nil (assembly GCF_001879475.1). Taxonomy (NCBI): domain Eukaryota; kingdom Viridiplantae; phylum Streptophyta; class Magnoliopsida; order Solanales; family Convolvulaceae; genus Ipomoea; species Ipomoea nil. The sequence goes on along the minus strand of NW_017616605.1, from coordinate 128,620 downwards.
CTGACATTTCTTTCGCTGTTGGGGTATGTGCACATGTTCAATCTAAACCCAATGAGAGTCATTTAAGTGCAGCCAAAAAGATTTTAAGATACCTCAAGGGAACCCAAAGTGTTGGACTTTGGTACCCGAAAGAAGGATCTTTCAACCTAATTGGCTACTCAGATGCTGACTTTGCTGGATGTCGAATTGACCGAAAAAGCACCTATGGAACTTGCCAGTTCCTAGGGGCGAGACTTGTATCTTGGTTTAGCAAGAAACAAAATTCAGTTGCAACTAGCACAACTAAGGCTGAATATATTGCTGCAGGCAGTTGTTGTGCACAAATACTATGGATGATGCAACAACTTAAAGATTATGGTGTGATAGCACGAGAAGTGTGTATCGATTGTGATAATACAAGTTCTATCGCTATTACTCATAATCCAATGCTCCACTCTTGGATTAAGCATATTGACATCAAATATCATTTTATCCGAGATCATGTTGAGAAGAAAGATATATCACTTGAATATATCAACACTGATGATCAGCTGGCCGATATTCTCACAAAATCATTGAGTGAAAATAGATTCTCATCTCTCCGACATGAACTTGGGATAATTGAAATGACCTAGCCGAAAGGCCGAATCAGTCACACCTGCTGCATGCATGTGAACTGCCAGATTCCCGAACGATTCCCAAAAAGCAAAGATTGAGAGAAAAGCAGAAATATTTTGGAAGATCTCACACGGCAAAAGATTTGGCTAACTTGTATAAGAAGCAGCGCTCTCTTGAGTTCAAGCTCACACTAATCTTCTTACTCACAGGTTCTTTTAGTTGTTTTGTTTGCAGGTATGACAGATCACAAAAGTAAGGGAAAAGAAAATGTGGACGAACTCGTCGAGAGACAAGCCCGAAAAGAATACTATCTGAAAGAAGCAAGGAAATTAGCTAACGAAAGAGTCATGAAGATAAGAGAATAATCCAACAAAGTGGAACTCGTGAGCACACCATCCGATGGGAGACTCTCAACTGAGCCTACCTTTTGTTATATTCCAATTTACGAGAAATACTTCAAAAAAGCTGAATCCCAGTCCAATGAGAGGCCTTCAACAATCCCTATCTTCAGATATGTTCCACTGCCTGAGGAATTTACTCATGTGATGCCAAGCCTGGGAAATGAGTCCCGTGTTCCTCCTCTAACTATCAATGAATTGAATGAGTACGAAAGTAGAAAATCCACATATGAAAGTTGTGATAGTTTCGACTATTCACCTCCTGGCACACCCTCCGGACTGACTGCCAACTTGAAATCCATCGCCAGCAGCAAGAAGAAAATAGACTGATTTCATTACACTCTTCATGATTTTGGCTAGTGTATTTCTTGTACTACCTTATCTTCTGGTCTCTTCAATTAAATGATATATCTATCGGTTTTACTTTTGGTATTCTATTTACACTCACGGGTACACACACAATGCTGCCATAATTATATCTTTGACTAACAAAAGATTTTCAAATAATCTTGATAAGAGGTTGGTCAAATGGTAAGATGACATGTGGATATTAATCAAGCATTGATTTGGTCCATTGTGCATTAATTCATCACTAGAATTGAATGTGGTGAAGAAACACATGGTCATAAAAGTCATCATAACTGACTGGTCATTTATGATCACTAAAATCCATGGCACGTGATCTTTTTATTCATCTATTTAAGAGGAATGAACATCTCAAGAATATCTCACTCACAAGTAAAGATGGATAACAAAAAGGGAAAAGGTTCATCCTCTCCCAAAAGAGTCATTGGTGAAAATAGCTCTAAAAAAAAAGGCTGCCAAGAATTCCAAAGGCAACACCCGCAAGACAACCACACGATTAACAAGAGAAGACCTTGCCAATCCAAATGTTGATGAAGAATTCATGGAGTTTGTCCAAAACTTTCCAGACGAGTATATCTCAGACACAGATGGGTGTGGAAGTGATGCAGAATCTCTGGTGTCATTTGGAACCTAGAAAGAAGAAGCTAGCAGATGGATGAAGGATGAAATAACTGAGGATGTGGAACCAGAAGTGGTCAATGAACCCACAGGGAAAGGGAAGGAGAAGAAGTGAATCTCTCTTGAATCTGTGATCCCAATGAACATATATTTCTTATGTGAAATCTTCTTGTAATAATTGTCCATCTTCTGGTGAAGAAATAATATGAGTATGTTATCATTATTCTTAATCATCATCACGAAACTTTATTTGTTTCATAATGATTCAATTCATCACTCGTAATACTCGTCTAACAAATGAGTCTTTATTTGATTCATTTTACTGAGAGAAGACAGTCTCATTATTGCACTAACAGTTATTCAGACATAAATCATAGATAAGCCATAGAATATTTCAAAAAGAATCTTTCATGAAGTGTTTGATGAATTCACAAGGGACTCACACATGGACGAAAGAACTCCTGCCATGTGTGCACTGATATGACATTGGGAATGTCTGTTATGAATTCAGTCAACAATAGCAATCAATGCAATACGAAATTCTTGGTTAATTGATGCAGCATTGAATGGTCATTCAATCCTTGTAAACAAGACCACCCGTGATCCTTCTTAAGCTATAAAAGGGGAGGCTATCTCCAAAGAAAAGATCACTCTTCCTCACACCAAGGAAATAGACAATAGAAAGAGCTCCATGCCTCCACGAAAATCCTTTACGAGGGATGCAACTAGACGTCAGCAAGAAATGTCAAGGAAAATGAGAGAGGAACAGAGTGAGCTATACCCTGGAAACAGTCTTAGAGCCCCCTCGGAGATCTTATCTGACAAAGAGCTATATCATCACAAAGAAGGCTTTTTAGCAGATGACTCAGATAACTCAACACCTGTTGCAGATCAGCACGAAGGACCACCACCCGTCACCAAGAAGAAAGGATCATCGAGGATGTTTCCATCTGAAGATGACATGAAAAACCCCCCCTCTATGATAGAGACTACATGATGTTTCTTCGTGAAGCTGAATCTGATTCTGAAAAAGATGGCTCCGAAACTTCCACTACTTCAGGCGAAACTACGCCCTCGGCTCTATCTGACCATATAGCTTTCAAACTCTACAGAAAATCATTGAGCAAAGGAGAGTCCATCAAAGATCCGAAAGGAAAAGGCAAGAAGTAGAGGACGAATGAAGTGGTCGAATGATGGGATGAAGAAAGGCCTTCTGAACTTTCGTGTTGTAATGGGTGTTGTTCAACATGACTATGTGTCTGTCTGTTCAATAAAATAATCCGTAATGTTTCGTTTTGAGATTCATTTGATTTATTATCGAAACTTTATCTATCTCTCATGCCTGACATACACGATGGTGTCACAACTTCACGAAACTTTATTTGTTTCGTGGAGATTTCATGAACCTTTAAATGATTCATTATATCCTGATAATTTGGTCAAGGATATTCTCCTTATTTAATATTTTATCCCTAACCGTCCGATGCAGTTAAAGGGAGAAGATCATGTGGCCAAAGAAAGCGGTCCACTAACCCATGATGGTGCATGCGCTGATAGTTGAAAGGATGGGCATTTATTGCCCTTGTCTCATACTTGAGTGGATTCTCTTTCCTCATTAAATGAGATATGATGAATCTTGATTTGATATTGGACTTATCATAATAATTTGCACAGGGTTTTTGCCTAAAGGAGTACAAAGTGGTCAAAATTCTAAAGGAATTTTAATTCAAAATCCGGGTAACCCGTCTTGAAGACCCGGCCCAGAACCTTTACCCATACCCTATTTAAACTAAGACCCTTTACCCACTAACCTTTCCTTCCTCCATACGCTTCTCAGCAAATCATACACTTTTCATCTTCTCCAAGAAAACCTCCATGATCATCTTCATCCTCCTGAAACCTAAAACCTCTCCGTCTCCACTCAAATGGCGAAGAACACAAGATCCAAATCTTCCAATCCAGAACCGGAGACCAGTGGAAAGGAAGTTATACCTTCCTACCCTATCTCAGATGAATGGTTTATTCGATCAAGTGAACATCTTGTGCTCTGTAGTTACATGTGGGATGCTCATGGGTTCTGCCAAAATGTTCTTGACAAGGAGTATGGTGAAGATGTCATAAACTTTCTCAAAGAAAGTGGCCTTTATAATTTTGTTACACATGTTTACAAATCCTTCTTCGCATACGATGTCACAGAATTCTACCTCAACGCAAAAGCTTCCCCAGATGCTGTTACCATTACCTCTGTGGTAAATGGAAAAGAAATCTCTGTGACAAGCAAGGACATTCAAGAGGCATTCAAATTCCCAGAAAGAGATGAATCATACCACTCAAACTTCTCTCAACACACATTTGATCAATAGGCATTCTATTAGAGCATACAGAATAACCAATCCTCGGAAGAGATAGCGTGGCCTCTAAAGAAAAAGTCATTCAAGCTGGATTATGAGTTTACAGTTGATATCTTCAACAAGATTGTCGAGCATAAGACATCAGGAACTGATGATGTCTCGAAGGATAAGCTGAAAATGCTTCATGCATTTCTTAATGGCTTCAAGGTCGATTGGTCAGAAGTGTTCTTCGACTACCTTCGATTAAATGTGACCTCTGGAAAATCAGAAGATAGAGACATTCGACGAAAGATTGGATTCGGGTTCATTGTTGTTCATCTTCTAAACCATAAGTAGTTCTCCGTGAAGGGACTCCTCTTGGACCAAAAGTTTGTCACATGAAATCAAAGCCTCCCGGCTATGATAAACAGAAGGCTATAGAGATGGGAGTTCTAGCAGTCGTTCCAACTGCTCAACCCGAAAGGAAATAAAAAAGACGGAAGGCTCCTGACACTGAAACAAAGAAGCCGAAACAAAGTAAGGCAAAAAGGATTAAACCCACTCCATCGGAAGTCTCGGTACCAGTTCCACTTCAGATCGATACTTCTCCTTCAGGGACATGGACGAACTCTCCCGAGCATACTGCTTAGGGGGGAAGGAAACACAAGTTGTAGATGAACAATATTTTTAGTGTTAATTTAGTTTATTGTTTCTAATTAATAAGTAATTTTTAATTAGTTATTATACATATTTTTATATTTCATTATGTTTTTTAGTTTTTCTTAAAATAATTAAATAATAAGTTGTTTTATTATTACTTTTAGTATTATGTTTTTCTAAACCCAATTAGTATGATTATTTAGTTGAGCCCAATATTTGTAGTCCATTTGATAAAGTCCTTTATCATTGTGCAAAGAATTGACGTAGCAAAACAAAAGGATATGACGCATCAGTTTGGCCGATTCAAGCGCGATCCAAAAGGATTTTCTCCCAGCGCTGCCTAGTCCTTTGGAAGATCCGATTGAGACGTTGAGCTATAGAATCTCCGGTTGATCAGCGGGATCTCAGTGAAGCGGTTGAACTAAGCACTATAAAAAGAGGCCAGTGTTCATCGATTTTTTTCATGACCAATCTCACAAATTCAGCCTTCAATTCTCACACCCAAAGTATTTGCTGCGAAAAGAAAAGAGAAGGAGAGTGATTTCGGCGGCGTACGACGGTGAAGGCGCTTCGCATCTCAGTCCCAGCAGATTAATTATAGCAGTAAATTCTAGGTTCAATTCGGCAGTGGGGACAATTGATTTTGGCAATTTGCACACTCCAGGTTCTAGAATTAATTTGCAATTTAGTAGTGCATGGTATCTATTAGTTTATATAAAATCAAGATTGCAATTTTGGGATACGTGAGGTTGTTGTATCTTTGCAGTAGCATTCATATATTAGTTATACAATCAAAATGTTGAGTGGCTAATTCTTTAATCTGGGTTCATGAAACAATAACTATGAAAATTCTGCACTAATATGAGTTTTAATGCTTTCAATTAAATTATGTTTTATCTTACGCTTTCATGTGATGATTAATTGTGTTGAATCTGGCCAATTCTAACGTTAATTAGTCGTTTGATGGAATTAATTGTGTACATACCATACCTGTTAATTCTAAGCTCTGTAGGATAAAAGGATAAATAATTTGGTTGTCTTGTTGGCTTATTTATTTGGTTCATAACCCGGGTATTCCGTAGTTCTTTTAGGACTTAATGGGTTTTAACTATTTGAATAAGTATCTTAAGTACATGAATGGTTAAAACACATGATTACTTTGGACGTCATACGAAGTTATCATATTTTAGAAAAGAACGAACTCGTAATTGGTTGGCAACATTAGACTTAAAATGCAGAATTAGTAATAGTAATTGATTCATGTTCCCAGGTTTTTTTTTTCTAATCTGAAGTTTAAGTTGATAATATGTTTTTTGGTAATTTATTCGTTTACTTAATTTAAGCTAGTCTTAATTTTTGGTTCTTGTTTCTAGAACTTTAATTTGTTAATTTGATCGTTTTCAATCTGTAGTTGCATTGTTTTAATTCCCTGTGGGATCGACCCTTGCTAAAGCACACTATTACTAATAATTGACTCGTGCACTTGCGAGGACATTTAAAAATTGTCCATCAGTTGTCCACCAGAAGTCAAGCAACCTTCGGTTCTTAAACAGGCACTTGCCCTAGTAAGACAGCGCAAGACATTTTCTACACAACAATCTGCTGAGGTAAAGAAGGTCGAAGGGATCCTTACACAAGAACCTACTGAAGCAGAGTAGGTCGAAACTACTCTGACACAAGAACCTGCTGAAGTAAAGAAGGACGAAAGATTGCCTCTACCTTCCAATGATCACTTAAGTCTCCCACAAGAACCTGGCTTGCCAGCATAGACGAGAGAAGTGATCAATGAGCCGAATGACAATCCTCCACCTTCACAAGATCAAATTCTTCAACAGGCTATAACGGCTGCCTTTCAACGAGTGTTGCAATGGCAACAATGGCGAACATCATCTCTCGACTCATTTCTCGAAAGGTTTGATACAATGAGGAGTGAAGAGAAGTTTTCTCTTGAGTGGCTTGGTACGCAGAACGTCTATGATGCCACTAGACTTGAAACCATTAATCAGGTTTACTCGTACAAATTGACAAACCGTAGTATTGCGAAAGGAAAAGCCCCGATTATTTTTGACATCAGAAAGCCACCACTTGATTCGGCGTTTGAAGCCGAAATGAAGGAACTCAGAGAAGCGATGCGGTTGTCTAAGATCAAGACTGAGCTCGAAAAGCTGCATTAAAGGACCCCGAATACAGCACGAGCAAGAAGAAGAAGACCAACGATGGGATCAGTGTTGAACTCACTGATGAAGAAGAAAGAAAAGATGATGCAGATCTTGCATGATGACAAGGCAAATGATAATGAAGGAGATCATGAACAAGCTGCAGAAAACAAAGAAGAGGATAATGCTGAACAAAATAATGATGAAGGAGACAGTGATGAAAAAGATGACAATAAATGAGATAGTAATAACGACAATGATGACAAAGATGATCCTCCAAATGGCGCCACCGCTATTGCCCAAACCACTGTCTCGGAATCTGACAGAGATCCTGAGCCGCACAATGATCACCACGAAACTTCTCACTATGCTCAGGACAATTCCTCAAATGAAAAGAACGGCTCGAGTCCGAGATCAGCTAGTGATGGCAAAGTGGAAGCATCACTCAGTGCGAGACATGACGACTCTAGTCGAAAGGAGATAGGTGTTCAAACTTCAAACACTATCAAGGTCGAACAATCTGAAGAAAAGACCATCCTGGCACTTCTAAAGCAGATGGACGAAAAACATAGGCTACGATGCCAAAGGATAAAAGTCAAACGAAAACATGACTCTTAGAAGCTAAATGACTTGTATGTAAATATGTCTCTTGTTTTGGAGAAACTGTCTTCTATGCAAACAAGTCAAAAGAGTCTTGATTTAAGTCAACAAAATCATATGCTAGAAAAGATTGTCAAAGAACAGCATTCTCTCAAGCACTCAACCTTTAGTCTCAAGGAGAGAGTTGATCTCTCATGTTCTAAAATTGACACCACCAGTGATAACATATTCATAATGGATGATTATCAACTCCAGATCTTAAAATATGCCAGGGAGCTAACTCTTGCAGTCAACAAGCTCTTGAAGTCCTCCGGCGCAGCCTCCGATGATGCCAAAAAGGGGGAAAAGAGTAATAAGAAAGATGATAATGATGAGGACAAAAGAATAAGAGAAGGTTTTGAAAATAGACAAGGCGAAATGGGAGACTGAAATGATGAAAGAACACATGGGAATACACCTCCCGCGCCTTCGCCCTCTAAACCACATCATCCACCTTCCTCGAAATCTCACCACCATTCCTTAAGACCTCGTCAACCTTATGGCTCCAAATCTGATTACCTATTTCAGGGACTCAGTCAGAGGGAAAAGAAAAAATTTCGACAAAAACTAATGTGTGACAAATCAGTGACATTGGATGTTGTAGGAAACTTCCTTAAATACAAGGAATTCGAAGAAGGAAGTGGAAAAAGATTCGAAGGATACAATATGCATCTCTGGCTGAAGAAGAAAGATAATCAGACAAGACAAGATTATCAAAGAAAGAGAAATGCAGAAGTTAAGCAAGCAAATGAAAAACTTCGTCTTGAACAAGAAGAAGCCAAGAAAGATAAAGAACAAGATCTCATCCACTTTCAAGAGATACAAGAAAGAATAAGGGATGTCTCAACAGCCCGAAAAGATGCTGATCTAGGCACAAAGTACAATGTCGTGTTCAAAATACATGAATAATCATGCAAGAGTTATGTGGAAGGAATGAACTCAATTGAGCTCGTGTCATGGTGGAATTTCAACATCGTTCCTGGACAAAACATACTCGAGGCCTACAACAACTACATAAGCTATAACCTGATAGAAAAATATACATAATTGGCTCGATCCAATCCCGTCCGAACCTTCAGAAGCTTAATCAACAATGACCTGGATATCCAGAAAATGCTCAAGGACCAGAAAGCTCAAGAAGACAAAGAAAGTGAGGAAGCAGATCTGCAGAAGCAAAAACTTTTGAATATGTAATTATGTGCAAATCAAATTTCAACTAGCAGAGATTGAAAAAGGCTTGACACAAGCCCGAGCTCGTGTGCGTCGGCACCTGCGGGCACGAATGTCGTCCGGAAATTGACTGGCCTTGCGGACTAAGTTCTGCCAAACTCCGGAACAATTTTCCAACACAATGCCACTAGGTTGGCCGAAACTGGAGCAGTTTCGGCCAAACTGCCATCCAAGTTTCGGCCCATGGCTGAAACTTGTAGTTTCGGCATGGGCCGAAACTTGAAGTTTCAGCCATGGGCCGAAACTGTGGTCTCGGCCAAAGGAGGCCGAGACGAAACAAGGCACCAAGGCCGAAACTTCCAGTTTCGGCCTGATGGTCGAAACTGGAAGTTTCGGCCTACACGAACCTGTACTGCTTTCTGTGACCGTTGGGTTCAATTCTTACTGTTACGGAATTAATTCTTGAATTAATTCCAATCTTTATTTTTGAATTGAAACCCATGGTAAATGTTGCTGTTACAAGGTGTAGTGGGGGGGGGGGTGCCTTAAAGTGCCTCATTAAAAGCTATTGGCTCCTTCACCCCTATATAAGAGAGGTAGTGAGAAGCAGATTTTTACGACACTACAGCACTATCACTGTACACGAAACATTGTTTTCCAGCCTCAAAATTCTGCTTCTACTCCCTTTCCTTGCCTACTGTGTTCATAACCACGTCTTGCTCGCCGGATTCTTTGTTTGAATGCTCAAACACTGAATCATAGCAAGTTTTATCCTGGGAAGCCTAGGCCACAACGCTCCTAGCATCTTTGGGATGTGGCAAATAAGGTTTTAAGGAAAGAGTGCTCACTCGACTCTTGCAAAACCCAACACCAAACACTAGCCACTTTTCTTCATCTTTTCTTCCCTTCTTTCCAGAAAATAATAGTCAATTTTATTTGATTATTATTTGTTTTCCTACCAACGGTACCAACAGTCTTAAAACCTTATTTTATTTGTTTTCCCGTTGGTGGTCTTCTCCGAATTTCCTTGAAGAAAATGGAGCATCCCGTACTGCCAATTGATGGGGAGGATAATGTTGTTGCGGACAACAATGGAAGAAACGGCAACAATAATGTTGTTGCGGATAACAGTGGAGGGAATGGCAACAATGTTGCTAATTCCCAAGCTACACCAGTGAACGTTGGTTCACAAGATGGTGGCAGCACTGAGGGATATATTCCCATGTCTCGGGTACCTTCGGTACCGAGTGGTTCGGCTGAAAAGCCGGAGAAGTTCACCGGTGTTGGTTCGAACTTCAAGAGGTGGCAACAGAAGATGTTGTTCTACCTAGAAACTCTCGGCCTGGCAAGGTTCTTGTCCGAGAGTGTTCCCGAGTTGAAGGAACAAGATGCACAATCCGTGATGGCGGTTGGCTATTGGAAGGATTCGGACTTCCTTTGCCGAAACTACATCCTGAATGGATTGTGTGACACGCTATATGATGTATATCGAAAGATAAGCACATCAAAAGCGTTGTGGGAAGCTTTGGATCATAAATACCGAAGTGAGGATGCCGGCTCAAAGAAATTTGTAGTTGGCCGATTCCTCGACTTCAAAATGGTTGATTCAAAGACCGTGCTAAGTCAGGTAGAAGATTTGCAATTAATCTTTGATGAGATCCGTGACGAGGGCATGGTGCTAAGTGAAGCCTTCCAAGTGGGATCTGTGATCCATTTGTTGCCTCCAGGTTGGAAGGACTTCAAGAACTACCTTAAGCATAAGCGAAAGGAGATGAATCTGGAGGACCTGATCCAGCGACTCAGGATTGAGGAAGGGAACAGGACGAATGATATGAAGGCTCCTATCGTTGTTGGCGCTAAGGCCAACGTTGTGGAGCACGGTAAGAGCTCCAAGAGGAACAAGAAGGACAAGCGAAAGCTAGGTCCGAAAGGTGGCGTTACCAAGAACAAGTTTCCTGGTGAATGCTACAATTGTGGCAAGCATGGCCACAGAGCATCTGAATGCAAGGCTCCAAGGAAGAAGAACAAGAGTTCTGAAGCCAATGTTGTTGGAGATAGCAGTCAGAAGGAGGTCGAGATTAGCTTTTCGGCTATGGTGACCGAAGTGAACCTCGTGGGTTCAAACCCTCGTGAGTGGTTCATTGATACCGGTGCAACTAGACACTTGTGTTGCAACCGAGAGATGTTCAACACCTTTGAGACCGTTGATGGTGGAAAGGTGTGGATGGGAAACTCTGCTCAGTCTGCTGTGGAAGGCATGGGCAAGGTGGTTCTGAAGATGACTTCCGGGAAGGAACTGACGTTGAACAACGTGCTGTATGTTCCTGAGCTGAGGAAGAATCTTGTGTCTTGCTCTCTGTTGAACAAGCATGGCTTTCGCATGGTGTTCGAGTCAGACAAAGTAGTTTTGTCCAAGTTAGGGATGTTTGTTGGTAAATGATATGTAACTGATGGGCTGTTTAAGCTCAGTGTAATTCCTGTTATCAATAAAAGCAAAGTTAATTCTGTTTACTTGCTTGAGTCTTCCAATTTATGGCATGGTAGACTAGGTCATGTTAATTTTAATTCTATGCGTAGATTAATTAGCATGGACCATATTCCTAACTTTCAAATTGACACAAATAACAAGTGTGAAATTTGTGTTGAGGCAAAACTAACGAAAGTACCTTTCAAATCGGTTGAAAGAGAAACTGAACCACTAGAATTAATCCATAGTGATTTGTGCGATTTTAGATCGATACAAACGAGAGGTGGTAATAAGTATTTTATCACATTTATCGACGATAGCACACGATACTGCTATGTGTATTTGCTTAAGAGCAAAGACGAAGCCGTTGATAAATTCGTTCTTTATAAGAATGAAGTGGAAAACCAACTTAATCGTAGAATTAAGAAGGTCAGAAGCGATCGAGGTGGTGAGTACGAAGCACCTATTGGTGACTTCTGTGCGAGTGTAGGGATAATACACGAGCGTACTGCACTTTACTCACCTCAATCGAACGGTGTTGCAGAACGAAAGAATCGTACATTGAAAGATATGATGAATGCGATGCTTATAAGTTCGGGCCTACCTCAAGATGCTTGGGGTGAGGCGATTTTGACAAGTAACTACCTTTTGAATAAGGTACCCCGAAAGAAGCTCGATAAGACTCCTTATGAGCTGTGGAACGGTAGGAAACCTTCCTACCAGTACCTGAAAGTGTGGGGGTGTCTTGCCAAAGTTTTGGTACCAACACCTAAGAAAGTAAAGATAGGTCCTAAGACGGTGGACTGTATCTTTATTGGCTATGCACATAATAGTAGTGCTTATCGGTTCTTAGTACACGAGTCCAATAATCCGGATGTACACGAGAACACGATAATAGAATCAAGGAATGCATATTTTTTCGAAAATATATTTCCTTGTAGGTCCAACGAGGGACCAAGTACGTCAAAACGAACGTTTGACGAAACTATGGATAATGATAGTGGGGAATCCGAGAGAGAACCCGAGCTCGAGCCGAGATGCAGTAAGCGGGCGAGAGTTGGAAAATCATTCGGTCCTGATTTTCTAACTTACTTGTTAGAGTACGATTCGGGTACTCTAACTTGTTTATTAGAAAATGAACCCGATTTTCTATCTTGTTTGATAGAGAACGAGCCTCGAACGTATGTAGAAGCCGTGACTTCTACGGAAGGACCAATGTGGAAAGAGGCTATAAAAAGTGAAGTGGATTCTATTCTACAGAATCACACTTGGGAACTGGTTGATCTTCCTCCGGGTAGTAAACCCTTAGGATCCAAGTGGATCTTTAAAAGGAAGATGAAACCGGACAGTTCCATCGAGAAGTATAAGGCTAGGCTTGTAATCAAGGGTTACAGGCAACGCGAGGGCCTCGATTACTTCGACACGTATTCTCCCGTGATGAGAATAAACTCCATTAGAATGATACTTGCCATTGCCGCGTTGCGGAACTTGGAAGTTCATCAAATGGATGTGAAAACCGCTTTCCTAAATGGCGAATTAGATGAGGAGATCTATATGGAACAACCCGAAGGGTTCGTGGTTCCGGGCCAAGAAAGGAAAGTGTGTAAGTTAGTTAAATCGCTCTATGGTTTAAAACAAGCGCCTAAGCAGTGGCACGAGAAGTTTGACCATGCGATGTTAACTAACGGGTTTAAAATAAACGAAAGTGACAAATGTGTCTACGTTAAGGAAACGATAGACGGCTACGTCATTCTTTGTTTATATGTCGATGATATTCTCATCGTTGGTAGTAATGATCGGATGATCAAGTCTACCAAAAACATGTTAAATGCGAGATTTGACATGAAGGATATGGGTTTGGCTGATTTGATCCTCGGGATTAGAATCATTAGAAGACCTGATGGTCTCGTGTTGAGCCAATCACATTATATTGACAAAATCCTTGAGAAATTTAACAAGGATGATAGTCAAGTGGCTAAGACACCATTTGATACAAATATTCATCTAACCAAGAACCACGGAGAAGGTATTTCACAAGTGGAATATGCTCGGGTTATTGGTAGTTTGATGTATCTTATGAGTTGTACTAGGCCGGATATTGCCTATGCGGTTAGTAAACTCAGTAGATATACGAGTAACCCCGGTGCTATGCACTGGAAGGCAATAGTAAAGGTTATGAGATACTTGAGGTATACTCGTGATCTTGGACTGCACTACGGGAGATATCCCGCTGTACTTGAAGGGTATAGCGATGCAAATTGGATATCTGATATTAAGGACTCTAAGTCCACGAGTGGCTATGTGTTTACACTAGCCGGTGCAGCCGTTGCGTGGAAATCCTCTAAGCAAACTGTGATAGCTAGATCCACGATGGAATCTGAGCTGATAGCCTTGGACAAAGGTTGTGAAGAGGCTGAATGGCTACGCCATTTTATAGAGGATATTCCTAATTGGGAAAGACCGGTACCTCCAATATGTGTGCATTGCGATAGTCAAGCCACAATCGGGAGAGTACAGAGTCATATGTATAATGGTAAGTCTAGACATGTGCGTCGTAGACATAATACCATTAGACAACTACTCACAACTGGAGTTGTCTCGATTGACTACGTAAAGTCAAAAGACAATATAGCGGATCCGCTGACCAAAGGGTTAGGAAGAGAAGTTGTGGAGAAGTTGACACGAGGAATGGGTCTACTGCCCTTGGACTAAAAAAGTTCTATAGTGGATACCCAACCTAGCTGGCACCTAGGTTCAATGGGACAACTAAATTATGGAACGGAGCGCATCACTGTGGGGGTCTCGGACTCCCTACCACTCCTCGTTAAAACAGTGACTCCCGCAAGAGGCTAGCATGTTAATGCCTTAATGATTCTTGAGTATGCGGGATACTTGAGAAAGAATCACCTATGTTAGAGAGAAGTGAGGGCTTCAAAGGAGAATTGTTGGGCACAATTCTTTAGAAACTCTCGCAGAACCAGGAACGGTGACCCACGACCAAAACGGGCACACTCATGAGAGCAAGAGCATGGTTGGGAGATTCCTGTGTGAGATATGTCATCGTCTACACAAACGGCAGTCGGTTCAAAGACATCGCGTTCTACCGTACAGCCAGTAGAGTAAACATGTCTTTACGAGGGAAGGTTCAAAGGGTATAGTAACTCCCTACCTATCCTATGCAGGGATCGACCGTTTGAACACAGTTGTTTCCGATTTCAAAATACCCCGAAAATCAATTTTTCATTCATGTGGGGGATTGTTGGAAAAAATAGCTAAAAATGGCATAAAATGGCATGTTAAGTGGCTATTTTGTGGTACAATTATCAGTGGGGTCCAAACTCCGGCACCTGGGGATTGAAAAAGGCTTGACATAAGCCCGAGCTCGTGTGCGCCGGCACCTGCGGGCACGAATGTCGTCCGGAAATTGGCTGGCCTTGCGGACTAAGTTATGCCAAACTCCGGAACAATTTTCCAACACAATGCCACTAGGTTGGCCGAAACTGGAGTTTCGGCCATGGGCCGAAACTTGTAGTTTCGGCATGGGCCGAAACTTGAAGTTTTAGCCATGGGCCGAAACTGTGGTCTCGGCCAAAGGAGGCCGAGACGAAACAAGGCACCAAGGCCGAAACTTCCAGTTTCGGCCTGATGGTCGAAACTGGAAGTTTCGGCCTACACGAACCTGTACTGCTTTTTGTGATCGTTGGGTTCAATTCTTACTGTTACGGAATTAATTCTTGAATTAATTCCAATCTTTATTTTTGAATTGAAACCCATGGTAAATGTTGCTGTTACAAGGTGTAGTGGGGGGTGCCTTAAAGTGCCTCATTAAAAGCTATTGGCTCCTTCACCCCTATATAAGAGAGGTAGTGAGAAGCAGATTTTTACGACACTACAGCACTATCACTGTACACGAAACATTGTTTTCCAGCCTCAAAATTCTGCTTCTACTCCCTTTCCTTGCCTACTGTGTTCATAACCACGTCTTGCTCGCCGGATTCTTTGTTTGAATGCTCAAACACTGAATCATAGCAAGTTTTATCCTGGGAAGCCTAGGCCACAACGCTCCTAGCATCTTTGGGATGTGGCAAATAAGGTTTTAAGGAAAGAGTGCTCACTCGACTCTTGCAAAACCCAACACCAAACACTAGCCACTTTTCTTCATCTTTTCTTCCCTTCTTTCCAGAAAATAATAGTCAATTTTATTTGATTATTATTTTTTTTCCTACCAACGGTACCAACATCTAATACTGTGTGCATCTTCCGGTTTTCGTTATCAACACAGTGTCGTTCAACGCTTTCAGACAACATCCTTTTGCTTGAGCCTTTCCAATAGTCTTAAAGCATTGCAAGTACGCCGTCTCTTTTGAATAACTGATGTCCTTTGCTTTTCTGCCATAAAAAGGAATTAAGATTTGCTCAATTTGAAATCTTTATCACCAATGTCAATATTCTGACACTCTAGCATATAAGAAATCATAATCCCAAAACTGTATACTTTTGCACGCTTTCGTCCTTGAACATTCCGAATAGTTCGAACATCCTATTAAAAATATGTCGAGCCCAATTTGCTTTTTTTTTTTCTCAGAATAACTTCCATGGCTCTTGCTATCTCAAATAAACCCTGCATGTCTAACTTCAAAATTTTTTTCTTTGCTTAGCTTGTAGGTCGTATGGATAACCTGGTCGAGCTATTTTTACCACAGCCAACTACCATCAACCGGATGAATATCCAAATCCGTGTATCCTTTGCAGGGCAAACCGATCCGACATAGGTTTGCCGGTGTCACAGTCACCATAGTCCCATTCACAACCACTCTATTCTTATCTCTAGCCGCACGCTGTTTCGTAAAACTATCTCACCGGTGACTATGAAAACCTGTCTAATGATTTGCTAAGATAAACGTAAAGCCCTGAAGCCTGCAAACACTCGATCACTTCCTTGATGATTTTCGGTTTCTCTACCTGATTCTCGTATGCGATGAAGTCCACTAACTTACCAAGAAGTACCTTCAATTTTAGATTTGCCATTACTTTGATAAACAGACTATGCACTCACTGAACGAAGAAGATAAACTGTCTTTTTTTTTCCCCGAAAGCTGAGCATTTAGGATAACCAATGAAATGATCAAAAGGTCTTTTTAAGGGAAACAGTCAATTCTTTGCAGTTCAATGTGACTATTGATATATGTGTATTAAATGCACTCCATACTTCGACACTCTCATGTATTCTAAATGTCACGTTTGTTTGTATTCGTATTTTATTAAAAAAAAAAATCTCTTTAATATTTGTTCTTTAACTTTTCTTATAATCTGTACTTTTTTCGTTAAATGTGTTATCCACAATGGAAAATAAAATTTAAAAAAAAAATACCATAATCGCAACATTTGTAATCGAAACGTAATTTTGTCGATGCTTTGCTCATTCATTTGTCACCACAATTTTGTCCTCAATATTTTGTCATTCATATTTATCAAAATATTCAAATATTTTTTCTCTGCTCCACTCCCAAAAATAGGCTATCACCTCTCTCAATTGTGTTCTAATCTAAGAGATTATCATGCAACTCATGTAATCAGTTGACATTTTAACAGCTAAAAAACAAATGTCTACCTTTTTATGCAGACATGTAGCATTTTCCTTTCATGCCCGTCCCATGACAACGTGATATATTCCCGGATGAAATACTTCGCTACATCACCAAATGTACACAAAACAAATCCGTTTTTTTTTTTTTTTTTACAAAATTTACCACACGTGCTTCCAAATCACACTGTCCAAAATTTAATCCAGAATCTACAACCTATTGATATATAGCTTATTTTCTTCAACCAAGTCCGTCTAAAAATTTAATCTATTCGATTGAATAAAAATGAGACTACATAGGTGCAATATTTGTTGTCTATCAGCTTGTCTCCCGCAAATACATATCGACTATAAGTCAAACTTCGTGATTAATTGTATGTTAACTTTTCTTATTTAATATGGAGTATATACATAAATGTTTTTTTCCTATATTCCTAAATTAGTCAAATCTTTAAACAAAGCGTTGTTTTCGCTAACAGTTGCATAATTGTATAAGATCTATAACAATAACTATTCAATGCAAGAGTGCAACTCCAATTATCCATCTTTATTAGGCATCAGAAAACGCACAATGCGCGTACCTTGTTAGTATATATATATATATATATATATATATATATATATATATGTATATATATATAAGTCGGTTCTTGTGTGGGTGGGCGCTTCAGGTGTGGGTGTGGGGTTTAATCTGAACTATTGATCTTCCTTATATCAAGGTCCAGGATTATCAAAATTTAAAAAAAAAAATGCGGTGGCAATTTGGTAATTTTTGCATCTAAATCAAATTTAAGGTGCGTAAGTTTTGTGCTTAAGGTGCGTGAGATTTGTTCTTAAGGTGCGTGGATTTTGTGCTTAATGTGCGTGAGTTTGTGCTTAAGGTGCGTGAGTTTTGTGCTTAATCTGAGTAGTTGTTAAATCTGAGTAGTGTGAGTGATTTGTGTTTTTAAGGTGCTTTATTTGTGTGCTTAAGGTGCGTGATAATTTGTATATTAAAGGTACGCCATGTTAATGTTTAAGGTGCGTTCAATCGCACGGGAAGCATCACCCGACCTGAACCATATATATATATATATATATATATATATATATATATATATATATATATATATATATATATATAGGCTTCGAATCTAGTGCAACCCCTATACTAGATGAGATCATGAGATCTCATTATATCCATTGATTCATTTTTCATAAATGGTTGAGATTATAAGAGATTGTGAAAGTAATTAAAGATATATTTAAATCAAAAGGATTAAATAGTAATTGTAGATATATGTTTAATTATGGATATAATTCAATTGGAATCTTAAGCATTATATTAGGGAGATTATGAATAGAAATTGATATTTTAAATTATTAGGGACCCTATCAGTGGTAATAATTAATTATATTTTGTACATCTGAAATTTTAAATTATGGATAATTTTACGGCGGTGTGTGCGTGGGTGTGGAATGGTGTGTGTGTTTTATAGTTTGCCATGGTGTACACCTCCTGTTACAGAAAACCGCACACGCTATTCCACACACGCGCACACACCATCGTAAAATTCCCACAATTAAAAAAAAAAAAACAAACAAACAAACACAACAAGCCCAATACTATATCTATTACGCATTAATTATCTACTCGAAATACAAAACGCTGATACCCAAATTAGATTCGTATATTTTTATTTTCTTTTGGATACGTTTCACACAACACAAACCAAAATGTACATGCCTGTATCACGAAACACACATACCAAAACGCATAATTTTATGAAAAAAAAACCAGCACGCCATGGTGTACGAGCCCTGTTACAGTAAAACGCACACACCATTCCACACCCACGCACACACCGCCGTAAAATTCCAAAGAGAATCACTAAGAGAGAGAGAAATATTGATTAAGGAGAGCTGAAATAACGCTACAAATCTTTATAAACATGGAAATAAATAAAATGAAAAGTAATAAATATAGTGCTTAAGGACAAAAAGACCCATGTTTCATCTAAAATCAGTATAACATGGGATCCAAGTGGTAATTAATCTGAATCGTCAAAAAATTAAAATCAACGATTAGGGAGTGTGCTCACGGGCTCGGCTGACTAGGGGTGGTGCACTGGATTCAAAAAAAAAAAAAAAAAAAAAAAAATATATATATATATATATATATATATATATATATATATATATATATATATATATATATAAGAACTGTACCATTTGTAGGGGTAGATGTCCTGGTTACTTGACAATTGAATCAAACACTTCCCATATTTTTAAAGAAAGTTTTACATTACACGACAGGCTGTACTGTACTGTTGCAATACATTCAAACACTTTTCTCAACAAAAAAATAATAATAAACAATTGATGTATGTTAATTTCATTTACCAGGACTATGTGGTCTAATGGTACCCGGGTTGGATTTCCATTTGAAAGATTGTAAGTTTAAGTCTCAATGGAGGCATTATTAGTTCTTTGTGTTTCAGTAGATTGAGGAAGTATATGAACAGATACTACATTGTAATAGAGCCAATAGCATTCAAAAAAATGTGACCACCTAAAAGTGATCTTGAATCAAATTGATACAAAAAAGTGGTCGAAAATAGCAACAAAAGTTTTTTCGGATACCAAAAGTGGTCGGAACAAGACTTTTGACTTGATTTAAGATCAATTTCAGGTGGTCGGAAATTTCATAATTTCCAGTAGTGATTTTAAATAAATAAGAATTAATTTTTATAAAAATCATTATAATCAAAATAAGTCACACTGCCAAAAACTTTGTGATCAAGCGGCATAACTGTGACTCACCCACCTGAGAGGTCACAGATTGGAATCCCAGCGGGAACATTGACTCTTTGTACTTCAATAATTAAAATAAAATAAAAAGTAAAAAGTATGGTGGCAATGTGGTGTTTTTTTCCGTGCAAAATGGTTATTTTTGTGTGGTTATGATTTCTTTTAGAGTTAATACCCAAAATCGTCCTCGACTATAGTGGTTTTTCTCAATTTCGTCCTAAACGACTTTGGTGACCTAATATCATCCCAGACTTTTGTGTTTCGCTCAATTTAGTCCTCCATTTGTTATTCCGTCAAATTGGTGTTAAATAAAGGGACAATTCAATAATGTCAATATTGATCTCTCTTTACTTTCAACTTGTGAAGTGCGAAATTCCTCTTTCTTGTACGAATTACACCCAGAATTACTCCCGGGCCTGCAAATCAAATTTTATATTCGCAATTTTAGGAGTAATTCTAGGAGTAATTCGTAAAAAAAAAAAAAGGGATTTCGCACTTCACATGTCTATGAGTAAAGAGATGCCAATATTAAAATTACTGAATTGTCTATTTATTTAACACCAAATGGACAGAATAACAAATGAGGGACTAAATTGAGCAAAAACACAAAAGTCTGGGACTAAATTGAGCGAAACACAAAAGTCTGGGACGATATTAGGTCACCAAAGTCGTTTAGGACGAAATTGAGAAAAACCACTATAGTCGAGGACGATTTTGGGTATTAACTCATTTCTTTTAGAACCCTATTGCAAAAGAATCCATCGCCAGGTATCTTTACTATTGCTACTTTCATGTTTCTGCCAGGTAACTTGAAAAACTGCATCACTTAAGCTCTCTTTACCTGTATTGACTAAACTAAATAAATATTTGTATTCCAATCCAAGGAGTAATATATTTTTTGAAGGTGAACCAATGCGGTTGTATTTATAGATAAGCTGAAATAGGTCTAGTGGGACATCGTCCCAATACATAGCCGTATAGCATCAAAAGCTGTAGTAGCTAAAGTGTGCACTAGTAAATTCTGTAATCTAGGAATAAAAACGACTAAGCAGGAAGTAAAAACATACATGTAAACTCTGCAACTATCAATAGCATAACTAATATATGATCGAGACGGGGTGTCTGGTGCGGATAGATAACACTGTAACGTCTGACAATCCGTGTGAAGCTGTATAGACTGTTCACCACACTCCCTTAGCCATGACAAGGCTTCCCTGCATGCAAACGCCTCGGCCATGAGTGTGGAGAAACAATTCAGGAGGGGGGCGCTGAAGGCCGAAACATATCGATTGTCAGCATCGAGGAGGACTACTCCGACTGTGGCCGAGTTCGTCCCATGATGATATTTGGCATCCACGTAACACCTTCTCGGCCTTGCCGCAGCGACGTGGGACTGGCTAGGCTACAACGACGGCGAAGGCAGCGGCTGTTCGGCAGTGTGGCCTGCGTGCTCGGCCGGCAGCAGCTCTTCGGCAGTAACGCTGGCAGTATGGGCAGTGTGCTCGACCGGCACATGGGCGGTTGTTCGTGGTGGACACTCCGCCATGCTTGCATGGTGGCAGTTACAATCGCAAGTAATTTCTCCGGCCTTGGTAGACAGGCATCCCAAACAGCTCCGTTCGCGCTCTCCAAATAAGAAGGAATAATATATATTTTTAAGGAATAATATATATATATATATATATATATATATATATATATATATATATATATATATAAAAGAAATTACCTCCATGTCAGGGAAGATCTTAACCTAATACGGAGTAGCTTTCTTATACGTACTTTGACTGAGGTATTTTCCTAATATATAGAGTGGAGCTAGTTTCGTTGTGAAGATTAATCTCAGAGCTTAAATCGCAACACAGCTAAATACTAACCATTATTTATAGGACATCTTTGAAGGCTGAAGAGTTTGAAATTCGAATTAGGCTTGGAGGATGTAGAGTTCCAAAGCAACTCAACCATTATTGAATAACAATAATGGTTGTGCACCGGAGAATGAAACGCCACAAAGTAGAAAATGTGAAGATTTTAGAATTGATTTGCAATATTATATGTATTGGTTTAGGTTCATGATTCATGATTTCTTAAGGGTGTGTTTGGAAACCCGGAAAATGATTTCTGGAATCATTTTTCGGGTTTTTGGTGTTTGGCTAAGCAAGGAAAAGAGTGGTCAATGAAAAATAACTTGTGGTCAATGGAAAATCATTTACTTTTTCCGAAAAATGACTTCCCCTTTTTTTTGGAGAAGTCATTTTCCATTCTATGGTTCCGCCTCCATCAACACCAAGACCATCGTCGGAGCAGAGACCATCGTCGGAGCAGAGACCATCGTCGGAACAGAGCCCATCGCCGGAGCAGAGACCATCACCGGAGCAGAGACCATCGCCGGAGACCATCGCCACTGCTGGAGGTTCATCCCGTCGCCGCCGTCGATCTGCCCGTCGCTGCTGAGGAAGACGGAGGAAGAAACCTAGGTCCACCGCTGCTCTACTGTCCACCACCATCGCCGGATCTGTTGCTCTTCACTCCAGTAATTTGTAGGGTGAGAATTTCTGTAGGTTCAACTCTAGAGTTCTCAGAGAATCAAAAGTAATTAGGATTACGTAACTAAAAATGAGTTCAAGCGGCGGGGAATTGTAATTGGCTGGGAATGCAGCAGGGACAACAAGAAGAATCGCATAGTGCTAAGGCACATTCAATTGGCTATGTGGAATGATGAAGAGCTTAGCTATACTGCTATTTTTTTGCCTATTTTCTTCACTCCAGTAATCAGCCCATTTTTTGTCTAATAATTTGTGATTTTTTTTTTGGGTTTTGTCATTTTCCTAATCATTTTCTGGAAAATGAACCAAACACACAAAGACAGTTTTCTGTTGTGTAGTCAAACACCGGAAAAGAAAATGTTTTCTGAAAAATGAATCATTTTCCAGAAGTCATTTTCCTGCTTTCCAAACGGACCCTTAATTGAATTTAATCTAAGTTTCAATATCAGATGTATCTATTTGAAAATTGTATGTATAAGAGCATGTAATTCTAACGGCCCCATGTAAATTTAAAATTATTAGGAACAACTTTCAACAAATATGGGAAACCGCTATATTCTCTAGACCAAACGACGTCACTTTTGTTTGGGCGAGAACTTGTTGCAATTAAGCATTTACTGCTTCTTATTGCTATTTTATATTAGAGGATGTTCATAATTTTGGAACTTCATATTCACAATTATTGAATCTCTATATTCATAATTACATAACTATATGTTCATAAACCTATGTTCATAATTATAGAATTATATGTATTCATAATTTTTGAACTTTGTTTGGGCGAGAACTGTTGCAATTAAGCATTTACTGCTTCTTATTGCTATTTTATATTAGAGGATGTTCATAATTTTGGAACTTCATATTCACAATTATTGAATCTCTATATTCATAATTACATAACTATATGTTCACAAACCTATGTTTAGAATTATAGAATTATATGTATTCATAATTTTTGAACTATATATATTCATAATTATGAACAATTTTAGAACCATGTCTACCTTGCAAGGTGGACACAATTCCACAGCATAATTTGTCGGGCCAATAGTACTCAAAAAATAATAATAATAATAATAATAATAATAATAATAATAATAATAATAATAATAATAATAATAATAATAATAATAAGAGCATTTAGACTTCTCAATACTTGCCAACATTGATGTGCAAACAATTATGTTTATAAGATGAGCAATGCTCCTCTTATATAGAGGAGCTCAAAAGCTCCCCTTTCCAACATTTTCAATGTGGGATCAAAATGATCCAACATCATTTACAAAAGGGAGCCAGTGGTTACCTTTTGTTTTTTGTTTTATTTTTTTTTTTTAATTTTATTTTGTATATTGTTTTGTTTTGATGATGATGACGATGACGATGCTTATTATTATTATTATTATTATTATTATTATTGTTGTTGTTGTTGTTGTTGTTGTTGTTGTTGTAATTGTAATTTGATTATTGATAAATTCGCCAAAATTTTAACAAATTCGTCATTTTAACATTTTAACTTTAATCAAAACACAAATAATATATATATATATATATATATATATATATATATATATATATATATATATATATATATATATATATATATATATATAGTGAATGGTTCTCGTGCATTTGTTGCTTCCCGTGCAGATGTGCGGTGGATTAATGTGCGTGAGTGTTGTGTTTAATGTGCCTGAGATTTGTACTTAATGTGCGTGAATGTGTAAAATGCAGCAGAAAATATTGATGTCAGCTTCTTCCCCATCCCAGTAGCCATTTGCCCCCTCCCTGATGATGATGATGCGGAGGCGAGCTATGGTGGTTAAAAATTATGGGAATAATACAACAGAAATCCACACTTAGCTGCTGTGCAAATTTTACTGTGCGTGCGTCATTTATATAAACATTCAACTGCACTGAAGGTAGCTGATAATCCAGAATCGATGGCCAAATTGAAGGAAGACGTAACAAGAAGTTTGGGCGTTAATGTGCGTGAGTTTCTGTTCTGCTTCCTTCTGAGCTCGTAATTCTGAAATACGCACGCACATTAAGCACAAATCTCACGCACATTAAACACAATACTCAAACACATTAAGTACAAAACTCACGCATATTAACATGACGCAGATTAAGTACAAATCTCAGGCACATTGAGTACAAATCTCACGCACATTAAGTATAAACCTCACGCACATTAATCCACCGCACATCCGCACGGGAAGCAACAAATGCACCTGATCCCTTCCCTATATAGAGGATCAAATGAGGTCATGTTTCTACATGAGGTTTGTGGTTGAATTCTCACCTTTGATTTTAGTTTGATCTATGGCTCTTTTTTTTGAGTTATTTTTGGGAGAATTTTTTTCATTATTGCCGTGTCTTTAGTTTAGGGGTTTTATTGTCTTTGCAATTTTTTTTTCCTTTTTCATTTCATTTTTTTTTGGTTGATTTGCATATTTTTAGCTGACTTAAATATGATAATTAAGGATAGATTTGATTCACATGGTGATTCAACATGGAATCTTTTATATTCTTTACCTTTTTATTTTTGTTATTGATTTTACTGTTGTTTCTTTTTGTTTTGTTACTAGTTTAGCTGTTTAGTATAGCCAACGCGTTTACATTAGGTGAAGTAAGACTAAATCCATTTCTCCCAAAGAAAAAAAAAAGGACTAAATCCATAACACACCATCATCTATTGATTGATCTTACGGTTCTAAAATTTTCATATTTGTCAATTAATATAAATCTGCTTCACTGTGTACCTTATTCTCTCTCTGCATTCTTTCCAAAAGGATTTCTTCCTCTTCTTTTTTTTTTTTTTTTAAAAAAAAAAATCTATTGTTATTTTCATTTTAGTCTTTTGCAATATTTATTACTTTGGTATTGCATTCATCAATTTCTTTTGTTAATCCTATTTATTGTCCTTGTTTTATTTTCGTTTTTAATTATGTATATTGTGTTTGGTAATTTTTTTTGTTAACATTCTGTTTCGTGTTGTGTTGCATGTGTGTTTATTTTTTATTTGTTCGTATTTATTTGTTATTTGTGGCTGGGGTTTTTTGTAGTGTGCATGTATGGATGTTTTAATTGTGCACACAGTCTGTTGTACCTTTTTCGTATGTTGTGCATGTTTTTTTTTTTTAAATGTCCCATCTTTTTTATTTACCTATGTATTTGTGGTTGATGTGTGTGCAGTTCAGTCGGAATCTCTACAGGATTGTGTAATGGACGTTTCTCCGGGTGGGACTAAGTACTGGGATCCTTCGTGTGATGAGGCTGATAGACCTTTTGAGGGTCAGTATTTTCATTCTCTTGGTCATATTATTGATTTTTTTTTTTGCGGTGCATTTTTTTTTTTTTTGTTTTTTGTTTACGTATGTATTTGTGTTTGTTGCTTGTGCAGTTGGGTCGGAATCGCTACAGGCTTGTGTTATGGACGTTTCTCCGGGATGGGACTAAGTACTGGACGCCTTCGTGTGACTCGGGGGTTAGGCCTTTTGAGGGGCATCTTTTTCCTTCGCCCGATGGACACGTTGTTATTCGTCCTCCTCCTATCCTGAATAACAAGGGTGGTGGCAAACGATTGAAAAGTACAAGGGAATTAGCCGTTGAAAAGTCTGGATGTCATCAATGTCAATGCCAAACTTGTGAAAAGTATGACCATAATAGCCGTACCTGCCCGATGTGCAACGAAAATATATGAGGAATGGGTCGCACTTGTCTTTAAATTTTATTTTTGTTTAAACACATTTCTATTGGTTTTACTTCTCCATTCACATGTTCCTTTTCTGCATTTTGTCTTGCTTTTTAAATAATGTATGTGTTTTGTTTTGTTACTTATAATTTTTTTGAATATATGGAACAATTTTATCCCATTTGGTGTTTTTAAAAATTTCTCGATTGCGGTGTTTGTAGAATTTCTCCATGCGCTGTGTCTAATTTCTTTGCTTCCTTTGTTCTTAAAATAATGATATGGATTTGTTATTGTTGTATTTTGTTTCTCCTTTTTTTTTTTAACATCCCCCTATTGCACAGTATAGTTTCGTGTCTTACACATTGTATCTGGATTTGTGTGCTGACTTGCACATTAGCATCCTTTGTTGTTGCACATTAATAAACAATTACTGTTGCATGAAACATGTCCTATAATAAAACTTAATTGTTACGTTGGTATATTAACTTCGCAACAACGAAACGTCGTAGGTTGCACAGAATGGTCTCCCAAATTCTTACCGTGATGCATTAACTATTGTTACGTAGGTGCGCATCAGAATAACAGGTAAAAAACTATTTAGCCAACTTCGGGTAATTACTTGTAATTACACTTAACATTGCATTACTACATACACCGTCGATGCACATACTGGTTCTGTCAATTATATCGTATTTGCACAATATCGTACATCAATGCTGCACGAATTCGAAATGTAGAATATCAATTCCTCGTTAACACGAAATTACATACACATTCACATTTTCACAGGGTCGCATGCACAGAAACACGAAATTATTCATATACACAGCCACTAGTCATTTTTCTGCACAAATATATACAGTTACATACACATTCACATATTCATCATGTTCTTGCACATTAATTATGCCCTTCTCTAAATCCCTAAAGTGCACAGTATCGTTTTTTATACTCCAATACAGACCATTTCTTCAATCACTTTTCTACTGCCTATCATCTACCCAGTTTTTACCTCCCCTAATAACACATAACATAAACCTGCAAACACAAAACTGCTCATGAAACACCAACTCTGTCCCCGTCAAGAGCCCCCTACTTCGCACCCTCAATTCGTAATAACTCAAAAAAAAAAAAAAAAAAAAAAAAAAAAAAAAAAAAAAACTCAAAACAGTAGTGCAGTGTTGCTCTTATGCATGAAGGATTATTCAACTTGGCAACATCCACACCTAGGTTAGCCCAGTTTTTATTATCAAAAAATGAAAAGAAAAAACCAAAAAACCATACAATACCACTGCCTCTGGTCATTCTTCCTGTAAACCACCCCCCATTCCCACCATTGATTTGCCTAACTCCTTCTCCGGCGACATTACATCAAAGTCCGAAGAAGTTGCGGCCATCAACACCCAGTTTTCATCAATTTTATTTATTCCTTTAAAAACAACCCCACTCTAGACCAGTGTATTCGAACATGGAATTGCAAAGACATGCAATACACTTGTGCAGATAATCGATCAAAACAAATACCATTCTTAAAAAAAAATCCCTTACGCAGTCTAATCGTTGCCTCGACCGACGCACGTCGCTGACTTCTTCTTACTGTTCCGTCTGCCATAGTTTTCGATTCTGTACTCGCCCCTACAACTTCACCTAATCACCACTACTACACAGCAGGCTTTTAACGTCGGCTAAATAGACCTTTTAACGTCGGCTATGTTTCGTAGTTGTTGTGGGCGACGTTGTAAATATTATCTATAACGTCGGCTATTTATATAGCCGACGTTATATATTATTTAAAAAAATAAATAAATAAAGTTTACAACGTCGGCTAATAGCATTTAGCCGACGTTGTATGGTATTTTAAAAAATAATTAAAATACTTACAACGTCGGCTAAATGCTATTAGCCGACGTTGTAGGTATTTTAAAAATAATTAAAATACCTACAACGTCGGCTAAATGCTATTAGCCGACGTTGTAAACTTTATTTTTTTTTAAATATATTCAACGTCGGCTATTACTTAATAGCCGACGTTGTATGTTTTTTTTTTTTTTTAATATACAGTTTATTTGTCCATTTATACCCAAAAACCTGCTCAAATCTACTCACAACCACAACCACAACCACAACCTAAACCTGCTCAATTTCTCACAACCACAACCTAAATCTGCTCAATTTCGCACAACCACAACCAAAACCTGCTCAATTATTGCACCACAACCACAGCAAAATATGTAGAATCTAATATTTATAATGAAACAAGTAATAAAAGTAATGAATCTCACAATTTGATACTAATTAATAATACAAGTTAACATTATCAAAAGCTAATATCAATTTGTTTAATTTACATACTTAACCATACATCAACAAAGAAGTCGGCCCATACATCTCTTACTTGATCAATTTCTTGTTGAGTGTAGCTCGATCTACCAACTCTCTCAACAATCTACAAAGTTGATAATTATTAAATAATTAGTAAGCTAGCATTTTTAAAATTAGGAAAAGAGAGGTATTATATTAAATTACATGCCTTATCCATTCCCGCACATGCTTCTTTGGAAAGAATTTCAAGCATGTATTTCATCACATAATATCCACATGCCGTACTTCCAACTTGTTGAGCACACTACATTTGAATTAAATTACATTTAAAATTTTATTTAATAAAAAATAATAAAATATATGTAGTTTTACAAATGTATAAAATACTTACCAAAACCTTAGTCCATTTTGGTGAACGAGTTGATCCATTGCTTCTCAACAACTTTGCTGAATTGACACACCTAAAATTATAAGAGATTAGTTTACATAAATACTTTATACTTTATTAATTATACATATTAATATTTATAAGTTCACATACTTTTCAACAATATCTTTGATGTCATCACGTGGCTGGCCTCCAATTGAATCAAACCAATAGATTTCATTAAGTTGAGGACAAATTGCCATCAACATCCAATGATCACTACAAATCAATAATATATTAGTTGTAAGTAAATATTGTAAGATTTTCCCTTATAATATATATATTGATATTATATATTAGGGCCTTAATTAAGTGGTGCAAGTTGACTAGGCTTATTAAGTGGTGTGGTTGGACTTAATAACTAGTAGTTGTTAGTCAACCAAACTCTGTGCCTAATATAATCCTGTATTGATGGGATACATGATGGTTGTTGTTAGCACATTCAGTTACGGTACTCAGACCGCTCAGTAGATACCAATACACCATCTAGGGTTCTGAGTCAGGTCTGAGGCAAAACATGGCTGACGGTCTACCGTTAAGAGGCAACACAACAGGAACACCAACTATGGCTGGAGATCAACACGGCTACGCTTCCGCTATCATACGAGTTAGGTTTCTCGTATACTATGGTTCATATAGTTAGACTATTGTATATCTAACATTTGGTTTCAGAGCCTTTATAATCTCTGTCTAGTTGATTGTATTGCCTGAGAAAAATCAACATTAATTTCATATACATTAAGATTTTGTATATGGTTTGATTTTCAATTACATTCAATTTTTATATTGAAGATATACATGTATAGATATATCTATTCGGCTTTGATATAACTAAACATGTTATTGCTTGTAATTGATTTTGTACGGTTGAAATTGCTTTTCAACCTTAAAGCATAATTTTGATCTTTTTTTTTTTTTCAAAATTA
Source organism: Ipomoea nil (assembly GCF_001879475.1). NCBI lineage: Eukaryota > Viridiplantae > Streptophyta > Magnoliopsida > Solanales > Convolvulaceae > Ipomoea > Ipomoea nil. Next base: position 98,930 of record NW_017616605.1, on the reverse strand, counting down.
TTGAATCTAAAGTTGCCTACTGTTTGATTTGCCGAGAGAATCGCCGGATTTATTTCGCTGGTTACGGTCTCCGTATTGATGAGCAACGACATCAAGCTTTACGTTTACGGACGCTGTTTGAGTGTTTTGGCTTTGGTTGTTTGACTTGGAGTTTCCTGGGAGAACACGCAAGTCATTAAGGTAATTACCATTATTTTATATTTATTTACCATATTAATGTTTGCTTTAGTTAATATTATATATATTAATTTTGGTAAATGGTAATTATTTGATTTGATATTAGCATATTAATATTTCCTTAATTAATATTGAATATTACTTTTAGCAAATGGTAAATATATGGTAATTGCTTGTTTTCAGATATTAATGCCTTTTAGTTTCCTCTTAATTTTTGGCATTAAATTCATAATTAAATTACTATTCAATATTTAGCAAATATTATGTATTGAATTTGCTCTTTGAATTTTAATTTAATATTGAGGTTTATATTAAATTGCATGAAGTATTGTAATTTATTAAGAAAATATGGATTAATAATACATTAATATGCAAATCCTAGCATGCTACGTATATTTATTAAATAATTATTTTATTATTATAATTATACATTTATAAAAGCATGCGTTAAGGTTGGACATAGCATATTATTAATTCATAAATTCATTATTAAATAGCATTCAATTTTGGATTCTTAGGCTAATTTTGAGCATTATTGCCTATTAAGGTAGCTTGGTTTGGTTTCCCCTTAATTTTGAGCACATTTTAGTTTTATGTGTCTCTGGGACTTTAGAACCTATTTTGAACAAGCTATTTGGGACCTATCTTGGGTCATTAAAGTATGGATCCCATCGATTGATATTTAAATAATAATTATAGCTCCTTTTGATTATAACATGTTTATTAAGTTTTAATTATTACTAACTACCATATTTTGGTATTCATCGTTGGTAATAATATTAAGTTTTGGGTCTATTTTAGTATTTAGACCATTTTTATTCATGTTATAATTCACTTGGGTCATTGAGGTTTATGTGCCTAATTTGAGTGATTAAGTGCTATAATTATTGTCTTGGCCTGTTTAGAGACATTAAGGATTTCATTGTTTTTTCGGCCATTAAGAACTACAACTATTGTTTAAGTTGATTAAATTTTTAATCTATCAATAGTTTTCAGGGCCTTAATAATAATATTAAGTCTTTAATTTTATGGCAACAACAATATAGTTGGTATATTGTCTGTATAATGGTAATTTTGTTATTACCTTAACTTCAATCTCCCTAAGTATCATAATAGTCATGGTTAATTATTATGTGGTAAATTGAGATTTGTATTTGGCATCCCTTAATTACTGTTTTGCCTTTATTGTATTTATTATTAATTGGCATTATTAATTATTGTTATTAAGTTTAGGGACTAATCTCATTTTATTACTTTTCATAATAATTATCATTTCATGGTAATATGCTATATTTGGTACATTGGCATGATTACCACTTCATTTTACATGACTATTATTGTTGGTAATTAAGTCCTACCAATAAATTTTAATGTACCATTGGACGCTGCATCGAGTTTATTGACATCGATAGTGAAGATTGGGAGAATTCTGGAGTTTTTCTTCTCATTGTGGATCATCATCGTTGTTAGCGCAATGGAGAGATGCGGTTTGCATCATTAAGGTTATTCATTAATTATCTTTTATGGTTGTTATTGATAATTAGTGTTACAGTTACAGTTAACCGCTAATTTGGACTAGTCGCATAGTTTATCTTTAGAAAAATGAAAACATTAAAAGTGCATTACCATACTTTAGTTTGTCATTACTAATGTTAATAGTGATTATAATGTTACTTATTGCTATTAATAATTAGTTAATTAATGATGACATTAATATTGTTATGGTATTTACTTATGCACCTTGAACTGTTTCCAAATAAATTTATGTGACAATACTCCAGTTCAGAAAATAATTTTCTGGACATTAATATTTTTCGAACTTCAAATTTTATTAAGTTTTCAAAATTTTATCCGAAAACATTTATAAGTGTTAGTGGTTTTAATCATTGTTTTTTCCATATTTAGTCTCCTAAATAATGTGATAATATTATTATGGCTATTTATTGCTATTTTGGTTATTTGCAATTTTGCCATTCATAATAGTAATATTATTATCTGGGTTATGGAGAGTGATTTTGAATCAATTTAGTAATTTTGGAAAAACATATTTTCTAGGCAATTAACTTTTTGCCATTAATTACATTATTCATTTAGTTCTTGGAATTATGATTTTAGTTCTGATTGTCCATGTTTGGTTAAGTATGAATAAATGAATATTTTGTTTAAATTCATATCCTTTAGTTGGTTCATACTCTTTAGATTGTTTTATGCATTCGATCATATTAAGTACATAATATTAAGTTTAATTATGTAATTAGGGTTTATGAGTTTTTAATTTACAAATGCTAGCATATCCTTTTGGTTTGATATTGTTTGAATTTGTAAATTCAGTTATTTCTCATAAATTTGATCTTTATGCATTAAAACATTTTTCCCATGGGCTTACACTTTAAAAAAATTTTAAAGTATATATTCAATACATTATTATTCAAAATGTTGGGTCTCTTTTGGTTTGGACTCATCGGTGTTTGAATATTAAGTTTATACTTTAAAATCTCATATTGTAAATTGCTTTAAGTTATGCAATTTCTTTGGAGTATATGAGTTTAATGTTTAATTTTATGCATATTTGTCCTAAGCATAATATTATGTTTTAAATTATGCAATTTTATTATGCCTTTAGCAATGCATACTTAGATGGAATTATATTAGTTCCTATTTAAGTTGGACTTATGCATAAACTTTAGTTGCGGTAGTGCCTGAATTTAAGCACGTTTAGTCCGCTAATTTAGTTCACCATTTAAGCTTTAATCATAGGTGAACCATACAGTTTTTGGTGTATACCCTACAGTTTTAGGTTCATACCCCCAAACAGTTATACATTAAGTATATATGAATCGGGGAAACATACTATTTTTAATGGCCATGACTTAAGAACATCTTGTGCCACTAGTCTCCTTAAATTGATACTCTATTTAAGGAATTGGTTTTCAGTGAGACTTAGTCTCTAACCACCTTTCCTCGGAGTATATTCAGATTTTCCCATCACAATTTGTTATAATCTGTTTGTCAAATTTTTAAGTATTCATTGCCAATGTGATTTTATTTCGGTTTATTAAAGAATAGCCAAAGCATCTTTAATTTACTGAAATATCTTGAGTTTTCAATCTTGGTTAATTAAGGAAATGCTACAGCATATTCAGCTACCTAAGATTATTAAGTTTTAATCACATAAAGTTTAGGCAAGAATTTGATAATTGTCTAGTGATCTTATAATTTTAATTTGGTTTTGGAGTAGCCACAGCATCCTTAATCTGTTAAAATTATATATTAAGCGGTTTATTTTGATCACATAAAGTTTTGGACATATCTTTTGTGATTAATTGTATGTAATATGATAAAATTTAGCCCACAAGCAATTTCATTATATTTGTATGATTAATCAGGATGAAATACTAGACTACAGTCATAATTTAGCCCACAGGCAATTATGTATCGGAATGTAGTTTAGTAGTTTTATCAGTGATGATAGAAATAAATCGATTTATTTACTTTATGGTTATTTGTAAATAATTTTTAATTCTATCATGAAGTTTAATTTTATGATGTAAACTTTAGATCATATTTCTTAATTTGCCCACAGGGATTAAGAAAAGGAACATGATCTCTTAAGTTTTTTATCATAATGATAGCAATGAATCTTATTGACTAAAACTTTAGTCTACAGGCAAGTTTTATGTCATTTGATTCTTCAACTCATTTGATAATGGTTTCATCATAAATAAATTTTTTCAGTTGGATCTAATTGAGTAAAACTTTAGCCCACAGGCAAGTTTTATGTCACTAGATTCTTCTGGGTCTTTAGCAATTGTGAAAAATATTATCATAAGGGTTTCTTAATTGGATTTAATAGAATTAAAACTTTAGCCCACAGGCAAGTTTTATGTCAATAAATCCCTCAACCTATTGGATAATAATTTTATCACAATTTCTTAGAATTTATAAATTTAGTTCAATTATAATTCTAAGTTTCATGATTTGCATTGGCAAAACATGTTTTTTCAGTCACTTCCCAAAATTTAGTCACTTCTATTAATTAATCCACGAATCTTGCTCGGTTCTTCGGACTAACTGTAGTAAGTTATGTGATTTGACATACCTCTTGGATTCCAATAATGTTAAAATGTATCTTTTGAGCCAAATTCTAACTTGGTTTTGAAAGATGTATTTTGTTTTCTTTTAGTATGTCCAACTATGGTGGGGAATTATATCTTCATTATTTAGTTGGACTTTAATTGGAACCAAAAATTGATTATTTAGTATGCCCAACTAATGGTGGGGAATTGTGTCTTCATTTGTTAGTTGGTCAATAAATCAATTATGAGTTTGTATGTTATTAAGTTCATTTTATTAATTTCGCTGAAGAATGTTTTAATCAGTGGGAGTGATCATTTAGAAAAAAGATCATTAAGATACTCCACTAAAGTTTTTGGATTTAATTATTGTATTCATACATCCCATATTGGATTGTATGTCAAACAATAAGTCTAAAAGACTGCACAAGTATTAATCTTGTATTTGTTCATATAAATTCATAAGTTCAGATTATTGAACATTTGGTTGTGCAACATATTTATGAAAATGTTGCAACAATATTAAGGAATTTATTAGAGCAAAAGCATTTAACTTGTGGTGCACTGTAATTTAATAAATTCTTCGGTGATTAATAGAGTTTTTAGTTTCTTCAAAATTGATCCTGGGCCATTTTGGTTTGTAAGGCTCAAAACAATTTTGTGAGACATATAAGTAAGACTCATTATGTTCAGTTCGTTATGGTGTATGATTAAGATTCCAAATTTATGGACTTAGACCTTTGATTTTTTGTCTAAGTTATTGGAATGCTTCTGTGACTTGACTATCTTTTGGCTATTTTTGATGAGTGGGAGTGACAGACGTGTCAACTCCAAGCTCTTAGCTGTTAGAGATAGTACTTAAAGTTAACTTATAAAGAAGTCATGGAATATAGTTAGCATTATGCTAACATTAAGAAATCTCTACTTAAGGCATGCTTATAAAGTTTTAGAGATCATACAGTGTACTCTTTTGTACAATTTGGATGCGTTTTCTCCTTCAGTTGTGCACATAATGTATTTTGAGAAACATCCCTTAAGGTACCGAGAATAAACATAGGGTTTGTTCATTAAGGACCTAAGTTGAAGAATTAAAATGCATGTGACCATAATGGATACTACTCTGATTAAATAGAGGACATATCACTATGATTCGTGTGTTTTGTTCTTTGATGATGGTTGTGCTGGAACTTGCACCAAGTGGGAGAATGTAAGATTTTCCCTTATAATATATATTGATATTATATATTAGGGCCTTAATTAAGTGGTGCAAGTTGACTAGGCTTATTAAGTGGTGTGGTTGGACTTAATAACTAGTAGTTGTTAGTCAATCAAACTCTGTGCCTAATATAATCCTGTATTGATGGGATACAGGATGGTTGTTGTTAGGACATTCAGTTACGATACTCAGACCGCTCAGTAGATACCAATACACCATCTAGGGTTCTGAGTCAGGTCTGAGGCAAAACATGGTTGACGGTCTACCGTTAAGAGGCAACACAACAGGAAGACCAACTATGGCTGGAGATCAACATGGCTACGCTTCCGCTATCATACGAGTTAGGTTTCTCGTATACTATGGTTCATATAGTTAGACTATTGTATATCTAACAAATATAATATATAATAAAAGTGTATTATATATAAGTTATTTTATTTTAAACAATTAAAACTTACTTTAAAATATATGGCTCTAGATAGCATTGTTTTTTGCCATATTGCATGGTGACGTTGATATACCCTGTCCGTTCATCTATAGTATTTGAAACTGGTTGAATGAAATGCGGATCTAAGAAGCCATATGTGGTCTTTGATGCCAATTCAAATTTGTCATAAAGACCCCTATTCAAAAATACAATCAATCATATATATCAGTAATATAATAAATGAATGAAAAATATTATATAAACAAATATAAGTAAAGAACTTAATTATTACCTTATAAAGAACTGCAATATGGAAACATCTAACGTCTCCATCCTTAAGAAACGCATAATCTCCAACGGGTCAAGTTGTAAGGGATAGTCAACATCGCCCACAATACCACGCTCCATCTTTATCACAACATTTTCATCAAGTTTGCGAATAATTCTATATACCTTTAGACATCGAGGACTCAAAGAAGACGGATCAGCTATATTCAGATCAGCAAAAGGTCGTTGCACACCGGAATCATAAGTCTTTTGTACCTGTTCAATATAACTAACAATTACTATTTTTAAAAAGTAAATTAAACACTATTTTAAAATTCAAAATTTTTTAAAATACATACCTCATCACCTTCGGTATACAACTCAACCAACTTCTTTGGCCAAATAATAAAGTTGTGCAATGCATCCCTTAACAATTGAACCTCATCGGTAGGGAAGGGTACCCTTGCACTTGACACGAGAATTTCAGTCACGGTGACCTTCACTTGATCCGCATGTATTTGTATCCCGTGAACCCTTTCGGCCTTGTAAACTATCCCACGTGCAACTTTACGTCTAATGGGATCTTCCAAAAACAATTCACATCCGGCTCCTAACTGCATGAATTCATATTAAGAAATAGGTAAAATGTTTTTAATAAATAATAAGATTAGTTATAAATGATTACTTACGGCCGGTAAATCAGCAAAAGGGTCTGGAGAGCTTGCTTTTTCACTTTGACCATGTGGTTGGACAGCTACACGCATGTCTTCCTCCTGCCTTGATGGTACAGGTTGAGCCGCTGGAGTCCTCATACTACTAATTTCATCTCTCATCTCTCGAATGGCTGCTTGCAAGGATGTTTTATATTCCTCTCGGACAACCGCTAACGCCTCAGCAACTGCTGTCTGAATCATATCTTTCACTTGTGGTGTAGACTGGCTTTGACGACGTTTTGCGTGACCCAAGTAGCTTTTTAAGCCATGTGCTCTACCCATGGCTCTAACACGTCCGCAATGCTCATCTGTACCTATGGCACTAGACAATATATCTTGTGTACCGGACTCAACAAACTCTCCTTGAGAAGCTTGCAATGATAGCAAATCCTAACATATAAAAACAATATTTAATAATGATTACTAGCTATCTTAATAATGTAAAAAATTTTAACATTTTACTTACAATCTTTTCCACGACCATTCTAGTCGCTTCATTGTTGATATTTCCTGATTTGTCCATTCTTGTCCTCTTCCACTTTTCATGTCTAGCTGGCGGAGATGGAGGAACAACTACTGACGATGGATCTGATCTTGCAGCTTCTTCTTGTTCTTTCATCTTCTCATCCATCATAATCTTCTCCAATCTCTTATAGCCTCCTCGGGCTAAATGATGTGGATGAACATTCTTACTCCGTATTTCTTGATGTTTCTTTCTTGATTCCTACACAAAAAGAAAACATTAAGTAAAAATATATATCTTTAATATATTTGAGTTAATAAATAATTGATAGAAAAATTACAATATATACCTCAAACTCTACAGTTTTACGCCGCTCCACGTACGTTTTCCATGTATTTGGATCAACAAATGTGTATTTTTGACATGGAGTATTCTTTATTGGGTCTTCTTTATTGGGTCTTCATTTGTGTACATGTAACTTTTCCATATGGGGCCAACAAAGTTGTAGACTGCCTTCCCTATGGGTCTTCATTTGTGTTTGCCATGTAACTGCTCCCACTATGTTAACTGCCTTCCCTAGACTTCCGCTATTTAAAACCTACGCATACAGACTCGGACTCTTCGGCCTTTCCTTCCTAGTCTTGCACGATCATTAATCCATTTACCCTTTTACCCCTATTTTAATTACTCATTAAGTTACTTGACAAATTTCGTGACCTTTTAATTTCTCCCATTGTGCACTTACAGCCGTTAGATGGCCTGATCTGATGGTTGGAATTTGACCACAATCCTCACCTAACACAATAGCCTCACTTAAACCTCACCCTATATATATATATATATATATATATATATATATATATATATATATATATATATATATATATATATATATATATATATATATATATAATAACTCAGTAATTTGCTCCAAACTGCTAAAAACTAATACAACACATACATTTTGGGTTAATCTTTCACAACCCCACTAATAATAAATAAATAATAAATAAAAACTAAAATAAAAAGACAAAGTTAAGGCTTCTTAAATAAGAACCTTTTGACTTCTCAATACTTGCCCACATTGATGCGCAAGCAATTATCACTACTGGAAATTCTGAAATTTCCGACCACTTGAAAGTGATCTTAAATCAAGTCGAAAGCCTTGTTCCAACCACTTTTGGTATCCAAAAAAACTCTTGTTGCAATTTCCGACCACTTTTTGCTTTCAACTTGATTTAAGATCATTTTCAGGTGGTCGAAAATTTAATAATTTCCAGTAGTGTATGTTTGTAAGAGGAGTATTGCTCCTATTATATAGAAAAGCTCTCTCTTTTCAAACATTTTCAATGTGAGATCAAAATGATCCCACATCATTTACAAAAGGAGCCCGTGACTCGCATTTGTTTTTTTTCTTCTTTTTTTTTTTAAATTTTATTTTGTATATAGTTTTGTTTGGATTATTATTATTATTGTTGTTGTTGTTGTTGTTGTTATTGTTGTTTTTGTTGTTTTTTTTTTTTTGTTATTGTAATTTGATTATTTGGCAAATTCGTCAAAATTTTTAGAAATTCGTCTGTTTAACATTTTATATTTAATCAAAACACCAAAAATATTATTTAATAACTTAGCAATTTGCTCCAAACTACTAAAAACTAAAATAACTCATATACATTTTGGGTTAAGCCATTAAGATAAGGTCACTTAAATAAGAGCCTTTTGACACGTTGGGTTTCAATAGGTTGGGAAAGTTTATATGTAACAGGGTCAATCAAATAGTTATATTGTGGAACCGTGTCCACCTTGTAAGGTGGACATAGTTCTATGTTCATAATTACTGAACTATATGTTCATTATTATAAAGCTATATATTTATAATCTTTGAACTTCATATTCATAATTATTGAACTCTGTATTCATAATTACAGAACTCTATGTTCATAGTTACTGAATTATATGTTCATAAGTATAAAGATATATATTCATAATTTCTGAACTTCATATTCACAATTATCGAATCTCTATATTCATAATTACATAACTATATGTTCATAATTATATTCACAACACTATGTTCATAATTTTTGAACTATATATTCATAATTATGAACAATTTTTGAACCGTGTCTACCTTGCAAGGTGGACACAGTTTCACAGCATAATTTGTCTGGTCAATAGTACTAAAAAAGAAAAAAAAAACTTTGGACTTCTTAATACTTGCCCACATTGATGGGCAAGCAATTATATGTTTGTAAGAGGAGCATTGCTCCTCTTATATATAGGAGTTCAAGAGCTCCTCTTTCCAAACATTTTCAATGTGGGGTCAAAATGATCCCACATCATTTACAAAGGGGAGTCACCTTTGTCTTCTTCTTATTTTTTGTAATTTTAATTTTATTTTGTATATAGTTTTGTTGGGATTATTATTATTATTATTATTATTATTTGTTGTTGTTGTTGTTGTTGTTGTTGTTGTTGTTATTTTAATTTTAATTTTATTTTATTATTATTACATAGGGTTTTTATTATACTTGAACAATAATATTATCAATTATATTATAGAATATAATACCATACATAATATTACCAATTATGCAATTAATAGATTTTATTTAATTTTCATTTGACATTTACTTACCAAATAAATTTTACTACAAAAGTTTGGGCAGGAAATGAAATAGGATGATTTTGTTTATATAATAATAATAATAATAATAATAATAATAATAATAATAATAATAATAATAATAATAATAATAATAATAATATATAATATATAATATATAATATAATATATAATATAATATATAGATTAATTAATAATTATTACCCTAATACATAATTTATAATTCTGACTTTAAAATTATTATTATTATTATTATTATTATTAACATTAACATTTGATTAGTTTTATAAATTTCGTGTAGTTTATATATGCACTATGCATAAATTTCAAATTTCCTAGTATAATAATATTTTTCTTCCCATATATATATTAAGTATTATATTATTAATTATATATAATATCTATATATAAATAATGGATGATATTACAAAAACGCCCCTAAGTTTTGGGGGGAAAATTTGGCTAGGAGGATTTTAACTTTTAATTATATACAGATATATGTTAAACAGAAAAAGACCGAGAGTGGAGAGTAAAAGGTCAGGATCTTTTTCATTCATCTGTCTTGTACAATAGTACAATATATATATATATATATATATATATATATATATATATATATATATATATATATATATATATAATATATATATAGGGTACATGATAATCCATACAAAAAATTCCAGAAATCATTTCAGCTGTTACAAGAATAAATACTAATAATGTCCATTAATAATATATATTTGTAACACTCCCCCTTGGACATTATTTGTCCACAACCTTGCTTCGATAAACACTTGCTAGGAAAATCCTGTGGGAAAAACCTAGACAAAAAGAATATATATATTCATGCCTCATTAAAAACTTTACTAGGAAAACCACCTGGGAAAAACCTAGTTAAAGAAAATAGTACATGATATATGTAAAAACATATATTGTATTGGTCGCCTCATTTAAAACCTTAACTTAAGAAAACCCTGTGGGCAGGGCCAGTCCTATCATTTTATAGGCCCGGGACAGGATAAAAAAATGGCCCCGGTTAATATATATTTCATGTCTAAAATTTAAATTAGATAAGAAAAAAATTATTAATGTCAATAACTTTAAATAAGATTAACAAGTTTTTAACAATTTTACATACACAACAATAATCATGAAAAAAATTTCTAGGTGCTTTCCTTAATGCAAAATAATAAATAATCATATAAGTGCCATAAATAAATAATATTATAGTTTATAAAAATGAATAAATAATTTAAAATCGAGTAAACTTATAAACAATAACATTTATCATAATAAATAATAAATTAATTATTATTCAAAATTTATAAAACAATAATTACAAACATATGGAAAGCTAAAAATCTTTTTTGACTAGGAGTAAGAAATTAAAATATTTCAAAACATAATAAAAAATGCAAAAATATATAAACATAATTATCTAGATAAAATAGTTTGAACATAAAGCATATTATAAATCACACATCTTCTATATTATTTATTTGATTTTTATAAATACTTTTTTTAATACAAATACTTTTTCTTTTAAATAGATAAATTTTAAACTTTTTTAAGAATAATTTGAATACATATAATGACACATGATAGAGGCTTCTATATTACATTGATTAGATATTCATAAAAAGATACGGAGAAAATTATCTTTTAATTTTTTTTATAATTCAATCTCAAAATATATCATATAACCCCCTCCGTCCTATTTTTACGTGTCTTGTTTGGTTAACATGAGTTGATTGAAGTTTTTTAATTCAATTTTTCATAATATGTTTAGTATAAGTATATAAAAGTTTATAAATTTAGAAATTGCATTAAAAACTTAATATAAAAATTTATATATTTAATATAAAAAATTTTCATAATATGTTTAATATAAATATATGAAAATTTATATATTTAGAAACTACATTAAAAATACTACTCCGTATTAAACACAAAAAATCAATAAAAAATAAATTTTTAAAATATACATTAGAATATAAGCAAAGAAGTAAAATTGAGGAATTCTAAAATGTGGAGGGAATGATTGGATTATGGGCCTTTGATTAAATGAGGTTGAAATTCAAGTATCTTACAAGCTAATTCACTTTACTGTAAAATATATGTATATAAATTACTTATACTCAATACATATAATATACTATATATATAAGAGATAGGATGGGACCCTCCCCCAAGCATGGACCCTGGGCAAGGGCCCAGCCTGGCCTTGCCCCAGGCCCGGCCCTGCCTGTGGGAAAAACTTAGTTAAGGAAAAAAGAGTAGAACCATAAGTCTTCAGGTCGCAAACTGCATAATCTTCAGGATTTTGGGGTTTGTCCATTTAAGCAATTATTTTGTAACTTTTCCCCATTGTCATTACTATATCATACTCATGCCTCGTTAAAAACCACACTAGAAAATTCAATGGGAGAAAACTAGTGAGGAAAAGAGTACATGATATTTATGTATTTATGTGTTGCAAATAGTGCGCAACTGTTAGTCTTTTGATTGTTATAATCTGCAAGCGCACAGAGTCAATAATTCCTGGAGTATTCCAGGATCGATCCCACGAAGAACACTATTAATTGTTATCTTGAATAATCAATTGTGATGATAAGGAAAAATGCAAATAAATAGTATTAATGTAATTAAAAAATATATATTTATGAATCTAAAGTAAAAAAAAAAAAAATCCAATTAAGAGAAGACTAGGGATTTGGGGTTCACCTATTAGATAATTAACTAACTCTCCAAAGTATTGATTCTTATGATTATAGTGACAATTGTTCCATATATATCCTAATATTCCGTCGAGCTACTAGGTTGTATTCAATTAACTGTGATCATCCGTCGATACCTCACCAACATTAATTAAACCTATTAAGCAACAATCAAATATCACCACAAATACCTAAAGCTATGTCTAGTTCAGGTCGATTGCGTTTATCTTACGAGTTCTAGATTCATAATTCACCTGTCAGTTCTTCTTATGAACCCTAATATTAGAATTATGCAATGGCCAGTCACAAAATCCACAATTAAAATACATAAAATAAATATAATCAAGTTCAATTATGAAATTGAAATTGGAAGAATTAACACATGAAAAATAGTCAATTAATCTAATCTAGGCTAATCAAAATCCCTAATTAAGAGTTCTAGCCAAGAATCATATTTGAATGTATAGAATATTCAAGAAATAACATTCTGAAAATTTAAACAAAATAAAGTACAGAAGGGAAATAAGTCAAGCCTAAAAAGATGATAACCACGATCAAAGCTGGGAATCCCCTGCGATGAAGTCTCAAAATTTTTCGCTGAAGATCCCACGCCCAGAAGATGCTGCTGCCGCTCCCAAGCTTTTATTTTTCCCCTATTCTTTTTCTTTCTGCTTTCGTATCTTCCTTTTCGTATTTTTTTTTTTTTTTTGAAAGGAGCTTGTACGGTATTTATTCAAAATATGCAGAAATAGCAGTTGGTGGACTTGAGTCCGAATACATAATAATCGTCTGAGTAAAGACAATAGATGCTAAAGTATGAGCTAAATAATTATCTAATCTAAGAACATATCGAAGTAAACAGTACTCAAAAGCCAATATACTAGTCCTGCAGCTATCAATGTCATAGTCCTTTTCGTATTTGTTTTGCGGAACTCCAAAAATAAAACAAAAAACAAACCCAACTTCCTATAATCCCTTTCTTTTTATTTTCATTAATGCTGCGCCAAAACCTAAAAGAAAGAAACAAAAACCAAATTAAGTTAAAGTAAAAAGAAAAATAATAATTATAATAACCTAATAACACTACTTAACTAAACTTAATAATTAAAACACTTATTTAAAATTTAAGATATAAAAACTACCAAATAAATTTAATACTATAGCTAAAATAAAACTCCTATTTATTTATAATAATAAAAATGCAACATTAGCCTAATATTCACTAAAACCCATCTAAACTAGTAACATATAAATAATATAATATTTATAATAAAATCGATCCTAAAACTTAATTTATTAAAACAAATCACTAACTAAAATTACTCTAAATAATACCTATAAATTAAGCTTATCATCTTTTATGACTTAATCTTCAGGATTTTACGTGCAATCTTCCGGATTGATTCAAGTAAATGTACTTCCCGTCTTCCCCTGAAGATAACAATCTTCAAGTTCTAAATATATTTCAAAATTTGAAGAGATGGATTGGACAAATCTTCTGGATTGCCACTAGAGCAGTGTACAATAATCTTATGGCTCTTCTAGAGCTCATATAACATTTGTGCAACACAAGTGTTATTGTCCTTATTTTGAACATTTAGGGAAATTCATTGTATAACCAGTTTGGACTTGGCATTGTGGGGATCAAACAAAATAGCCAGTACCCAAGTAGCATATTAAAACCGTATCATGGTTTCTTACATAAATGTCATTTCTTTGTATCTCGAAGATACCGGAGGATATGTTAATCATTATTCAAATACTTCATTGTAGGAGGAACACTAGATTTTGCTAGTAATTTCATCGCAACTATCATGCTTGTGCGATTATGGAACTTCTGGTTCTAAAAATGGTGCTCCAACGATAATGAAGTAAGGGACTTCGAGTCCAAATGGTTCCTTATCTGCTTCAAGAGATTATTAGGCAACTTTTAGTTTGATAAAAACATGACATTTATGCATATAGACATGTGAAAAAGTATTTTTAGATATAGGCTGACTGGTGTATATAAACAAAATTCTTCAAAGAAAAACTCGATCTTCAAGTCGAGATAATACTTATAGCTTTCACAAGCTTTTTATTTCAAAAGTCTCAGTCTTTAAACATGAACTGACATCATCAAGCTCTTTATATATTTCATTGGTGTTTACAACATCAATCTTGACTGAGATAATACGTGCATTATCAATTCTTTATTGAGCACATAATGGTACATATTATTCCTTCTATATGAGGATAATAACCCCATTTGCAACTCTTTAAAGAGTAAATAATGGCACATAATAATACTTAAATAAATCCTCATTTCGAGAATTATGAATCCATCAGGGATTTCTCAAAATAAATTTAACTGCACATCTAAATTTATTATTCTGCCAATTGTATTATATAGCGGAACTTAATGCCATTTACCGTGGGAGAGTATATTTGATTAAAATCAATTAAGGATCTCTACGTGGACCCATAGGCTACAAACTCGCTTCATATCACCTTGTTGTTTTTACTTTCCTTTCATGTACACACTCATTTGTAACCTTCAGGGTTAACGCTTAACGGTGTATTGTTATAAAGAGAATTTATTCATTTTAGCGAGTCGAGCTATGCCTTAATTGCTCCATTATACGTTAAATAGTTATGACACTTCTGGTGCCTAACTCTGGATCCAGATCTCACGGCATTAGCCACAGAGAGCATATTGTTAACCATATGGGTTGCGATTTGAGAGATCGCAAACTGATGGGGACCGGGGAACTGATGGTTGCGATGATGTTGTTGGATGGTGGCAACGCCTATTGACTGTCTCGGACCTCCATCGCCAGCCTGAAGCCAGCGGATCGCCGAGGGTGACAAAGTGACGCCCCTACGATGCAAATCAGACAGGATTTCAATGACACGATCTAACGCTCGATCCACCGAACCTGGAGGCGGCTGACCCACCTCCATGACCGCCTCAACGAGGCAGAGAGGATGGCCAGAGCAGATCATCGATTCGAAGACCGCCGGCACCGGAAAATGCGTTGCAAGGTTTCGGGCGAATGTGTTTTCCCTAGAGAGAGGCGAGAGGATTTTGGTTAGAGCAAAGTGCTGATAACGTGTTAAACAGAAAAAGACCGAGAGTGGAGAGGAAAAGGTCAGGATCTTTTTCATTCATTTGTCTTGTATAATAGTATAATATATATATATATATATATATATATATATATATATATATATATATATATATATATATATATATATATATATATATATATATATATATATATATATATATATATATATATATATATATATATATATATATATAGGGTACATGATAATCCGTACAATAAATTCCAGAAACTGTTTCAGCTGTTACAAGAATAAATACTAATAATGTCCATTAATAATATATATTTGTAACAATATAGATATAGATATAGATTATTATTATTATTATTATTATTATTATTATTATTATTATTATTATTATTATTATTGTAATATATTAAGAATATTTGGATTGATATATAATTATTTAAATTAGAACATCAAATATTATATAGTGCAATGGAATATGTGATTTGGATAATTTATGTGTTTTGATGTTATCATTGTTTTAATTTGAGCAAATAATTGCTCAAATTAATAGCTAATGTGTAGATGTACGCATGCGGGACTGTAACTTTGAAGATTTCATTTATCATTGTTAGTATTTTTTATAAATTAGGCAAATGTGCTCGTTCTCTAGCAACTTAGTTATAAGAATGTATTGATATCCTAATTAATTTGTATTAAAAATATATTTTTTATCTAGATATATAGTAATTTTGCCATTTAAAAACACAATATCATTGAATGTATTTACACATTATTGAAATCTCTTTGTAGACAATATTGGTAGTAGCAATACAATCTTGTCCATCTTCGTCTAGAGCTAACACCTTCAGTCCATCAGGATGGGTTACTCGGGTGAAAATATATAATACAATATCAGTAAATTAGTGATCCTTTTATATTTGCAGTCAATTAGTAATATCATATTCGTTTTCAGTCAATTAGTCAATTAGAATATTAGATGCAGTGATATTTTTACCTAATTTCCGTTCCACTTTTAATTGATGATGTATAATATTTTTATTGAAATATTTCCGTTATATTTTTAATTTACCTTTATATTGTTTAAAATATGCATTTACTATTGATGATGTAGAATATTATTATTGAAATATTTCCGTCTAATTTTTAATTAAAATGCAATGATCTAACAATTTCTTTTTTCATTTTAGTCAATTAGTCAATTACTCAATTAGAAATATTATTGTTACCAATTAAGCTTTATTAATTTTTTACTAATTAATTATTATTTATATTAATTTGGGTGGGAATGTTGAAAAGGAGGATTGTACTTTTATTAATAGTATAGGTAGATTAATTTCATTTTGAAATCATTAGTTTACATATTTGAATTATTAATTTTTTTATTAATTATTCGCATTGTAAACGTAAATGATATTTATCGAGTTGTATCTTTTTTAAAAATATAAAATTTTTGCATGTTTATGAGTTAAAAAAAATTAAATTATTTTTATTTTTAAAATATTTTCTAGCAACCCAAACACTCTCTTAGTCTCCCATCAAAAACTAATAAAGAAAAATTATTTTATTAAAGAAATTAAAACTAATTAAATTAAATCTAATTATGCTATATTTATTTGTAACTGTATATTAATTTCATTTTGAAATCATTGGTTCACATATTTGAATTATTTATTTTTTCTTTAATTATTTTCATTGTAAACATAAATGATATTGCAATAATTAATTTATGATATTTATCAAATTGTATTTTTTTAAATATAAAATTTTCTCATGTTTAGGGGTTAAATAACATTTTAAAATTATTTTTATTAGTAATTATTTTTATTTTTAAAATATTTTTCAGCAATCCAAACACTGGACCTATAAAAAACTGATAAACAAAAATTATTTCATTAAAAAAATTAAAACTAATTAAATTAAATCTAATCATGCTATATTTATTTGTAACTATATATTAATTTCATTTTGAATTCATTGGTTCACATATTTGAATTTTTTTTTGAATTATTATAAACAGAAATGATATTGTACGAATTAATTTATGATATTTATAAAATTGTATTTTTAAAAATATAAGATTTACACATGTTATGAGGGGTTAAACAATATTTTAAAAATATTTTTTATTAGTAAGTATTTTTATTTTTAAAATATTCTCCAGCAACTTACACAGTCTGCTATCAAAAAGTGATAAAGAAAAGTCATTTCATTAAGAAAATTAAAATTAATTAAAGTATATCTAATCATGCTATATTTATTTGTAATTGTATATTAATTTCATTTTGAAATCATTGGTTCACATATTTAAATTATTTATTTATTTTTTTAATTATTACAAACAGAAATGATATTGCACTAATTAATTTATGATATTTATCAAATTGTATTTTTTAAAATATAGTATTTTACCCGTGCGTTGCACGGAAATGATTTTGTTATTATGAATTTAAAATTAAAAATAAAAAAAATGAAAAGACGTTAAAATGTACAATATAATAATATAGTTGGACTATTATATATTTGGTCAAGTATCTATATTTATAACATACAACATTAAAATTTAAATTTTGTATGTATAATATAATCTCGCCCGCATGGGTAGCTTAACTGGTCATAGAGGTGAAACTTTGGAAGAATGTATAATATAATCTCTAATCATGTACATATTTAGATAAATTTATAGAAAAAATTCACATAATTAAGTTGATTTATTCCTAATTGTATATCATATATTATAATTCTAAAAATATGAATAATAACTAAGAGAATTGTACTTAGACTTCAATAACAAAAAAATGTAAATTCTAAATTTTATATGAAGAAATTTAAACTCTAATCCGACGCATTTCCTTATATGATTGTATAATTCATTGCATATACACATAATATTTATTAATATGTATATAGGAAACTTCTATAATATAATTTCATTAATTATAATTTATATTAATAGATTTATAATTAAAAAATTATATTTAAAAATATAAAAAGTAGCATTTAAATTTTGTATGATTAGTGCATAAGTATATGTATGTATATTTTAAAAATTAAAAATATTCATGTTTTGTTAATTTTATAATTTTATTTATTTAATTATATTTCATATTTTATTAATTGTAATTTAATGAAATTGCCACAAATATTTCTATGAAAGCAATCTTATATTTCTAATTGATTCCATGCTACTATGTATAATTCATATATTTGAAAATTTTTTAAAGCTAAATATCTATTAATTGCCTTAATAATTAAAATAATTATATTGTTAGTCAATCAATATTCAATAGTACTAAATGTAAAAGTATTTCAAATTTTTATACATAAGATATAATATTATTAAACCGAAATAATTAAAAATAATGTGTCCATATTACAAAATATTTTATAATAGTAATTTGTATTGCCTAATAGAATTTGTCAATTATTAAACATTGTGTATGGTAATTATTGTATGTCATTTAATACTAAAATTATTAGGTAGAATTTTTATAATTAAGGTATAATATTATTAAATCAAAATTATTAAAAATAATGTATCCACAATATAAAATAAATTATAGAACAAATTGCACTTTTGGTCCTGTGACTATTAGGGTACTGATAATTTGAGTACGTAACTTTCAAAACTCTCAATTTAAACCTTTAACTATGCAATTTTTAACAGTTTTGGTCCTGCCGGCCAATTTTGACCGGAAAAACATAAATTGGTTCAAATTATTTTTTGACGAGGGTAAAATTGTCATTTCACTCTCTTCTTCTTCATTCTCCCCCTCCTTCGTTTAGGAAAAGATGCAACAGATGACTTTGAAGATGCTGGGCATAGCAAAAGTGCAAGGGAACTCATGGAAACATTCTTCATTGGAGAGCTTGATCCGTCTGCCCCTGCCATCCCTAAACTCGACACTGTTTCAAAGCAGCCCAGCAATACATCCTAGAAAGTCGTGGATTTCGCCAAATATTATTGGGTTCTTCCGGTAGCCGTTGTTGGCATCTCTGTGGCTGCCAGTTTCTTGTTCTTGCGTAAGAAGTAAAACACCTAAAGGCTAAACAAAGCCTTGCCTGCTTCCTGGTTAGCTGTTTTTTCTTTTTTTTTTTTGGTTCCGATCCTTAGAAGCAAGCGAATCAATAGATTTCCTCATTATACAAATGCTTGTAGCAATTTTGCTTGTAACTTACAGGTTGGTGCTCCTTTGCAGAGATTAGATTATTTAGCGGATAATTGTTGAACACCCTGAATTTGGAGGATTTTGCATTCACATTTTGGGGGTATACAGGTGGTGTATACAGATTTGTCATTTTGGAGGATTTTGCATTCACACAACTGCAAGGATGAAGAAGAAGAAGAACGAAGAAGAAGGGGGAGAATGAAGAAGAAGAGAGTGAAATGACAATTTTACTCTCGTTAAAAAACAATTTGACCCAATTTATGTTTTTTTCGGTCAAAATTGGCCGGCAATTTGGCCGGCAGGACCAAAACTGTTAAAAATTGCATAGTTAAAGGTTTAAATTGAGAGTTTTGAAAGTTACGTACTCAAATTACCAGTACCGTAATAGTCACAGGACCAAAAGTGCAATTTGTTCTAAATTATACTTGTCTTAATAATCGTTTTTTTAATACTACTGACTCTATTACATTGTATTAATATAAATTTACAATAATCATTTATTAATATAAATTTACAATTATAAATTTGTATAAGAAAAACATAGAAACTTCTAGTTAAAAAAAAAAAAAAAAAAAACCTCTTCATTTCCTTTTTGTCTTTCCTCACCGTCACATTCCCACTCTCTTTAGAAAAAGGCAAAGTAGGATGAGAAATGGTCTCTATCTACAACGTCCTCACCCCTCAATTCGATTTAGCTTTTGCTTGATTGCTGTTTTGCCCAACGAACCACATAAACCCTTAACGCTGCTTGTTAAAAAAAAACATAGAAACTTGAATGGCATGTACAAATCTCGAAGTCAACATACTAACTCTAAGTTTCATAAAATCTTACAAATTATCAAAATCACCGTCGTTATCATCCTCAATCGCATCTCTACGCTCTTCCATAAAAACTAAACCATTAGGGTTCTGTTACCAAACTTCTTCCTCCTCAAATTCATTTTGCTAAAGCAAAGCCTCTTTAAGTATCTTCAAGCTCATAGCAGATGATATAAATTGCAAAACATATTAAAGTACGGGAGAATATAGTTAGAAAAAGGTAGAAAATTCATACGAAAAGAAAGAAATGATGGATGGAGAATCCCTACTGATATGGGGAAGGAAATGATGGGGGAGGCTAGGAATTGAAAAAAATTATAAATTTGTATTTATAGGTGGAAAATACTAATTCAAAATGAAAGTATAATAATTTGTAATTAAGGTAATAACATTATTATTATTATTATTATTATTATTATTATTATTATTATTATTATTATTATTATTATTATTATTATTATTATTATTATTATTATTATTATATAAATGAATGATATTACAGAAATGCCCTTAAGTTTTGGGGGGAAAACTTGATTAGGAGGATTTTACTTTTATATATATATATATATATATATATATATATATATATATATATATATATATATATATATATATATATATATATATATATATATAGATTATTGCCTCATCAATTCAAAACTAATGTCAAGTCAAAAAATTCATAAAACACTTGACTATAAAGTAAATAACTTCAACACAAAATAAATATGTAAAGAACTTGTGCTCTTGTGTGTTGGTACCCTTATATGAACTATACAAAAACTTAATAAAATAAATATGAAAATTTCACAAAATACAACCTAAGTCAAATTTGGAAACATTCTATCACAGTGAATGTGCAAAACATGAAAGAAACAAGGATCAAGGCATTTATTAAAATTTAAAATGCAAACTCTCATTTTTTTAATCATTTTTTTTACCTCATTTATGCCCAAAAAGAAAAAAAAAATCATCATTGAAGCTAATACACTTACACCACAATTTATAGTACTCAAATTTGTTTAAGAACTTGACAAAGGTATATAAAATGAAACCAAAATAAAAACTATCAAAGAAATTATATAGAACATATAAGGGTATTGTGATTTTTAAAAAGACATTTATGTTTTTAAATATTTTAAAACAAAGTTATTCAAAGAAATAAAATAAAATGAGAATAACAATAACAATTAGTCACATGCAATATACACACTAAGAAATCATAAAAATTTGCATTATATTTATCACAGGTTATTTAAAAGATCCACAACTTCACAAGGGTAAAGCTCAAGCTAATGCTAAAATTTTAAAACAAACAGATTCATGAAAATATACATAAGAAAATTAGAAATTTTAAAATTTTAAATTTTTTTTTGTGATTTTTAGGCCATGTATTTTAAACATTGTCCCCAATGTTGTGAAAATAAATTAAAGAAGAGAAAGAAAATCCTCCCTAATTAAATTCCTCATTGAAATTCTCATCTGGGCCTACAATTTGTAAATCGCAAGAAGAAAATACTTAAGGGCATTTCTGTAATATAATTCATTTATATAATAATAATAATAATAATAATAATAATAATAATAATAATAATAATAATAATAATAATAATAATAATAATAATAATAATAATAATGTTATTACCTTAATTACAAATTATTATACTTTCATTTTGAATTAGTATTTTCCACCTACATAATACAATTGGCAGAATAATAAATTTAGATATGCAGTTAAATTTATTTTGAGAAATCCTGGATGGATTCATAATTCTCGAAATGAGGATTTATTTAAGTATTATTTATGTGTCATTATTTACTCTTTAAAGGGTTGCGAATGGAGTTAATATCCTCATTGAAGGAATAATATGTACCATTGTGTGCTCGATAAAGGGTTGATAATGAACTTATTTATTATTTATTATCTCAGTCAAGATTGATGGTGTAAACATCAATGAAATATATAAAGAGCTTGATAATGTCAGTTCATGTTTAAAGACTGAGACTTTTGAAATAAAAAGCTTGTGAAAGCTATAAGTATTATCTCGACTTGAAGATCGAGTTTTTCTTTGAAGATTTTTTTTATATACACCAGTCAGCCTACATCTAAAAATGTTTTTTCACATGTCTATATGCATATAAGTGTCATGTTTTTATCAAACTAAAGGTTGCTTAATAATCTCTTGAAGCAGATAAGGAACCATTTGGACTCGAAGTCCCTTACTTCATTATCGTTGGCGCACCATTTTTAGAACTAGAAGTTCCATAATCGCAACATATTTGCGATGAAATTGCTATCAAAATTTAATGCTCCCCCTACAAATGAAGTACTTGAATAATGATTAACATATCTTCTGGTATCTTCGAGATACAAAGACATGACATTTATGTAAGAAACCATGATACGGTTTTAATAGGCTACTTGGGTACTCTGGCTGTTTTGTTTGATCCCCACAATGCCAAACCCAAACTGGTTATACAATGAATTTCCCTAAATGTTCAAAATGAGGACAATAACACTTGTGTTGCACAAATGTTATATGAGCTCTAGAAGAGCCATAAGATTATTGTACACTATAGTGACAATCCAAAAGATTTGTCCAATCCATCTCTTCAAATTTTGAAATATATGTAGAACTTGAAGATTATTATCTTCAGGGGGAGACTGAAAGTACATTTACTCGAATCAATCCGGAAGATTGAACGTAAAATCCTGAAGATTAAGTCATAAAAGACTAACAGTTGCGCACTATTTGCAACACATAAATACATACATATCATGTACTCTTTTCCTCACTAGTTTTCTCCCATTGGGTTTTCTAGTGTGGTTTTTAACGAGGCATGTGTATGATATAGTAATGACAATGGGAAAAAGTTGCAAAATAATTGCTTAAATGGACAAACCCCAAAATCCTGAAGATTATGCAGTTTGCGCCCTGAAGGCTTATGGTTGTACTCTTTTTCCCTTAACTAAGTTTTTCCCACTGGGTTTTCTTAAGTTAAGGTTTTTAATGAGGCGACCAATACAATATATGTTTTTACATATATCATGTACTCTTTTCTTCAACTAGGTTTTTTCCCACGTGGTTTTCCTAGTGAAGTTTTTAATGAGGCATGAATGTATGCTATCCATATACGTTGTACTCTTTTCTTGTCTAGGTTTTTCCCACTGGGTTTTCCTAGCAAGTTTGTTATTGAAGCAAGATTGTGGACAAATAATGTCCAATGGGGAGTGTTATAAATATCTCATTCATTATGGACATTATTGTTGGTTTGTAACATATGTAACAGTTATGTCATTTAGTATAATACTTAATGATTGTACATGTATATATATTCAGATATTGAAATAACAGAATTAGAGGTCTCTCTGGCTTATTGTATTCTTCATCTCTTCTCTATTTGGTCAATATGTTTGAGCTAATAGGCTTATTACAACAATAACATGGTCACTTTGGTGACTCTCAGAATCCTTAACTAAAAACAATTTAAGTATACAAAATTTAATATTTTAATCTAATTGTCACTTAGCCAGGCCACTTTGGTGACTAACAGGCTCCTCACAACAATAGATAAAAATAATAATAATAACAATATTAATAATAATTTGAGAACCATACAAATCCACGAATCACCAAACTATAATAATTCATGAATCCAACAAATATTTTCTTCTCAAACCATTATCATCCATAACAATAACAACAACAATAATAATAATAATAATAATAATAATAATAATATTATTATTATTATTATTATTATTATTATTATTATTATTATTATTATTGTTATTGTTGTTGTTATTATTATTATATAATATATATAATTTAACAAAATTGGGCTAGGGCTCTAGCCAATTTGGCTAGAGCCCTTCACGGCCCAAAATTGTTTTCTCCAGCCTTGCGCTGGAGAAATAGCAGTGAAAACTGCTTTCCTTCTCCAGTCGTAAGGCTGGAGAAGACTGTTGGCTTACGGACGACCGGTCCGGTCGTTTAGCCGACGACGGAACGATTCAAATTTTGATAATTAAACTTTGATTCATCAAGATTATCTTTAATCCGTCAAAACTTTAATATATGTATATAACCATAATATGTATATAAATAATTTCAATACAAGATTAACGCATATATATACATATGCACAAATTGAAATTAACACACATATATATACACAAATTTCAAAACAAAATTGGTAAATCATTATACCTAACCTTGCTCTTGATACCACATGTAAAACTATAACAATAGGCATGGAATGATTTAACCAATACTTTAATCGAAAGCGTTAAAGTACTAACCAGCTGATTCCATGAGAGAATGATGAAGCTTTCAACCCTTTCTTCTTCACAACTTCTTTATGCAAGTTTGTAGAGTGTTTTTCAGAATACTTTTCCCTCTGGTCTTTCACGTTAGTTTTCACAGTGATAAGATAGGAAAATGCTTATGCCCTTTTATATTGCCTTCTTTACATAACTTACATTCCAATATTGATTATTGGAATTATGGCAATAATGGCCATAAACCAAATATTAAGTAGGCTTAAATAGCCCTATTGAAAGCCAAAGAGAGGGGAATAATAACCCCTTGATCCGTTACATATTTTATTCCCATTACTTATCACAACGGAATTTTAATTGTCCAGAACACTTTAATACATGGACCACAATAACATTAGAATAAAATATTCTAACATGCCTCATATCGGACAAGTGATGCCTCTGTTCGTTGGAGGTGCTGATCACTTGCTTCCTGCTGACTAGTACAAACCTGTATAAAATTTTGTAGGGTATCCTTCAATGATTCTTTTTTAGGTTGGGTGGATTAGTGCAAACCTGCATGAAATTTTACAGGGTACCCTCCAATGATGGTTTTTTAGGTTGGGGAGGGACAATTGGATGATAAAAATTAGGATTATTTTCCCAACCTGGATGATAAGAATTATAAAACGGGTCATTTTCAGGTCTTTGATTAAAAACGTTCATTGTATTTTCCTGCTTAAAATCATTATTATATCCCTCAATTACATGCAGATTATTATAATTTAAACTTAAGAACACATATTTTTCATTTGTCTAACTAACTCATAAAAATAGTAAAGTCATGAATTTGATGTCAAATATGTACATAAAATAAAAATCGTAAAAAATGACACTCATCACCGACCAACTCGATCGGATTTTACCCTCTTTTGTAATATGTGTGTTTGAGACTCCATGTTCCATTTATCAATAATATTTTGTTTTATTATTAAAAGACGAACCAATAACATAGGGAAATTCAACACCACCAATTTAGTTACATACGCTTAATTTAAAATCCAATTTTATTGATCGATTATGTAATTCATAATCAAATTACATCTTACTTTTTATGGCACTGTGTATATTATAATTCCAGACAGTTTGGCTATAAGATAAATGAGCTAGAAATTGTTTGTCCATCTCTAAATTGTTCATTATACCTTGAGGTAGCCCTAACCACACTTCCACCCCTCCATCATCCATGTCCACAAAAATGGCCAAATCCTTTAGAACAAGAACCGTGGATATCCACCTCGGATTCCCCCACCCAAAATCAACCTCGTAAAGTGGTACTCTGCACCAACTGCTGATGTTTAAACCCTTGTTATGTTTTTTATCCACTGTCAAATTATTGGATATAGCCATAAGTTGGTTGAGATAACCTCCCTCAATGTGCATTTTCTTGATGTAGTTATCGTCAATCTTCCTAATGGCTTCTCGAACTTTTCTTACTAGGAATCCGCCGTCAACCGCCGATGATGATGATTCTTTTCCGTCACCGCCGCGCTCCCACCGCGCCCCCACCACTTGATTGATGCTCCCCAGACAGTACATAGGAAATGGTGGGTTAAACTTTTTTCTTAAATCCACGGACATGGTCAACGTGTGAGTCTTGAAATCTTGGTCCACCTCCCCTGTGGCTCTTATAATGGCCGCCCATAGAAACGCCGCCAGCGCCTCCACCCGCGACGGACGAATCTCCGGCTGAGTGTATCTATCTCTGATCGCGTTAACCGTTGATCCTCGAAACATAAACCTTTTGGCTACATATTTTTCTGCAACCATAATGTGATTCCTATCCGTGAGCGCGGTGAGAGATGATAATAAATCACTTGGTACAAACGTTGTGCTCCTGTCCACGACCAAACCGCCGGCATTCTTGTAATCCTGTTTCTTAGGCGGTTAGCAAACAAAGTTTTTGATAAACCACTTGTGTGTTTGTGTTAAATGTTCCTTTATATTCATTTATTAAGATAAACGAACATAATAAATAAATAAATTTTAGAGCTCAATTCAACATGAGAATTAGGGGTAGAGAATTAAGTCTGAACAGTTGTAAGTTTGTTTGCTACAAATTCGTGAACAAAGTCAACAAACGCATTTGTATTTGTTTAATAATGTTACGAACATGTTCATGATCAAGTAGTTAAGCACATATATATTAATAGTTATTGTATTTTTTGTTTAGTTATTATTTGTTAAACACAGATTATTTTTTGTTCACGAACAAATTGTGATGATGAATATGAGTCTCTATTTGGTTATTAAGCGTTCATAAATGTGTTCGCAAACACCAATAAAGGTCCGTTAACAGACACTAATAAACACTTAACAAATGAACACCAATACGAACACTCCAAAAATTTGAACAAACAAATACGAACAACCTCTGTTCGTTCATAGTTCGTTAACCGCCTTACCTGTTCCTGTCCCCGGTTAATAGCAGCCCAAGTTCGGAGGAAGCTATAGACGCCGGCGGCGTCGACCAGTCCGTGCCAAATGCAAATCGCCACCGCCGAGCCACCGCAGGAAAATCGCGTAACTTGGACAGCACAAAGGGGAATGGTTGAATCCACAACTTCTGGGTATGGATTACATGGGAACAACATCCTCAGACGATCCATCCTAGGATACTGCATCACCTCCGACATTTTGTTTTCCACTTCGGCTAATACGAAGTCCGCACCCTCGTCGTTGCAATCGATTGTCTTCCCGTCTTTTAACCTCCCGGCCAACGGATACATGTAGGATAACGTCCTGGATAATGATTTCTTGAGCTGATCATGATCGCCGGAGGAGTTGTAGAAGAAGATGAGGGGGGCATAAAGGCAATTGATTAGCTGGTCAAGGAGAGACAGCTTGTGGCTTCGGAGATTTTGAGGAGTCGGAGAAGATGGTCGGATTCTTTCTGTGCAACGAAAAACATATTTAATGTCGCCCGCCGCCATTTATCAATCTCAAAAATTCACAAACCATTCAACTCCCTAGATACATACAGTCCAACACAGGTTTCGTGCATATTTATATAGCTCAATTATATTACATTGTTTAAGAAAGCATACCACCTTACTGTATTTCTTTTTTTAGAAAAAAACTCCATACTATATATATTAAAGTACGTACTATGGAAGCTGTGTATTCAATATTCAAAATAAACAGTGGCTACCTCTTATATAGAGGCTACAAGAAGAGAATACAGGAACAGTTACAACCAACCTAAAAATAATAAAGGAAGAACACCAAAAAAAGGAGTTGAATAAAACTGCCAGGACCTATTCTTTCACACGCCCCCCGCAAGATGGAGGAGCCATCGGAAACTCCAATCTTGTCCCGAAAATAAGTAAACAGGTGCCGCCCAAGAGGCTTAGTGAGTAAGTCGGCCACCTGCTGAGCAGACCGTATATGTTGAACACATAGCGACCCATCTGTAATCCGTTCCCGCACGAAGAAGTAGTCCAGTGCCAAATGCTTCATCCGAGAATGAAACACCAGATTTTTACACACATATGTGGCACTCAAATTATCCGTAACCAACTCCGGGGAACTAGGCAAAACCACACCAAGCTCAGACAAAAGATGCTGAATCCATAAGACTTCGGCAGCTGAGTTGGCCAGAGCGCGAAACTCAGCTTCAGTAGACGACCGGGAAATAGAACGCTGCTTCACGGACTTCCAGGACACAACTTTAGCACCAAGATACACCACATAAGCCGTAGTAGACCGGCCATCGTCACGAACACCCCCCAGTCAGAGTCAGAATACGCCACGAGCGAGAAGGACGAACCTGAACGAAGAAGCAAACCATAATGTATCGTGCCTTTCAAATACCTCATCACACGCTTAACTGCAGACCAATGAGCTTCCGCGGGCTTGGACATGAACTGAGCAAGTTTGTTCACAGCAAACGCAATGTCCGGTCGAGTAATGCCAAATATTGTACCTGCCAATCGCCTTCCGGTATAACGTAGGATCAACCGAATCACCCCCTTGTCGAGACAAGTCCACTGATGAACACATAGGAGTAGACACCTCCTTCGCCCCCGCCATAGAGAATTGCTCTAAAATATCCACCACATACTGGCCCTGCGATAAAAACAAGCCAGTGGACGTAGGTACAACCTCCACACCAAGAAAGTGTGAGAGCACACCTAAATCCTTTAGGGAAAACCGAGCTGCTAGTTTACAGATAAAAGAATTAATAAAGCCGTCATCGTTCCTAGTGATTACAATGTCATCACATACACCAGAAAATAAACCACCACACCATCTAGCCGATAAATAAATAAGAGTCACCTACAGACTTTGAAAAACCAATAGAAAGCAGAAAACAAGACAACTCCAAATACCAAGCCCTTGGAGCCTGTTTCAATCCATAAATTGCTTTCTTCAATCTGCACACGTGATGCTCTAGTCCAGGTTGAACAAAACCTGTCGATTGCTCCATGTAGACATCCTCATGCAAAGTTCCATTTAAGAATGCATTGTTGATGTCTAACTGACGTAGTAACCACCCCTGTTTCAAAGCAATAGTAAATATAATACGAATAGTAACTGGCTTGACTACCGAACTAAAGGTCTCATAATAGTCGCGACCCGGTTCTTGCGAGAATCCTTTAGCCACCAATCTAGCCTTGAACCTGTCAACAGAGCCATCTGGTTTGCGCTTCACTCTAAAAATCCACTTATAACCTACAGTAATATTATCAGCACGGGGAACAAGTTCCCACGTAGAATTGCGCACTAAGGCATCATATTCTTCCACCATCGCCAATTTCCACTGAGTATCTTGCAATACTTGAGTAACGGTGCGTGGCTCAACAGATGGAGATAACGGATGCACAGTGACTACGTTCACAAACTTGTCATTAAAATACCGCGGATTCGGACGCCTCGTTCGTTGGGACCTGCGACCAACAGGCTGGTGCGATTGTGCCTGACAATGTAACTCACCAGATAGATTAGACACAGAATCAGAGGGAGCAACAGTAGACGCTTCTGGTTGAGGCACAAAACTCGAGGTAGGCAGAACAGGCAGGTTATGTGAAGAAATTGAATTTTGTGAAGTAGGTGAGTTTTGTGAGACAACTGGTGGACTTTGGGAGGCAGCATGTGAATTTAGTGAGGTGGTAGGTGAATTTTGTGGAGCAATAGGTATATTTTGTGAGGCAGAAGGTGAATTTTGTGAGATGGTAGGTGTATGTTGGGAGGCAGCAGGTGAATTTTGTAAAGCCGGCAACATAACCTGTGTAACTTGTGGTACAGACGAAGACAACATTGAGGATAGAGGATATTGCACTGGCGGAATTGATGACTGTAGAGACTGACTAGAGGTGGAGGCAGTTGGGGAAAAAGGAAAAACATCAGAAATAAAACGAACATGCCGAGAGAGATAGACTCGCCCCGTAGAGAAATCTAAACATTTGTAGGCCGACTGGCTTAAGGAATAGCCTAGGAACACACATGGAACTGACTTGGGTTGTAACTTTGTGGGGAAGTACGGTTTGAGCCAAGGGAAACACAAGCAACCAAACGGTTGGATCTTTCATAAATTTGGTTCTTTGTGAAAGAGTTTGGAATACGGAGAAAAATTTGCAAGTGTGGAAGTGGGCATACGGTTTATAAGATATACTGCTACCTGGACAGCATAAGACCAATAGATAATAGGCATGGATGCGAAATGCAACAATGACATAGCTGTTTTTACCACATGCCTGTGACGCCTCTCGGCCAAGTCATTGTGCTCGGGAGTATGAGGCGGGGAAGTGAAGTGAGAAATGCCATATTTGTTAAAAAAGTGTGCTAATTTTTTGTACTCTCCACCATTGTCTGAGAAGACAGAGAGAATTCGACATCCAAAGTAATTTTCTACCATTTGCTTAAACTGAGGGAATATGATAGAAACATCAGATTTATATTTTAGGGGGAAAAGCCAAATATATCGTGTGTAGTGATTAACAAAAATGACATAATATTTATAACCATCTACGGAGACAGTAGAGGTAGACCACACATATGAGTAAACTAACTCAAGAGGTTTGGAACTTGACATACTGTTTACTGAGAACGGAAATTTATGGCTCTTGTTCACATGACAAGAAGTACATGAAAAGGAAGTAAGAGCATTATAGTCATAAATTAATTTATTACAACTCATCCGCGATGGCACGCATATCGCGCATATAGGTATCAATAGAGCGACTCCCTCTTGGATTTTTCGCAAGCTTTGCCTTCAATGAGACTATGCGGCTTCTGGAAGAGGCAGCACAACAGGTTGCTAAGCGTGACCAAGCATCTGCGGCGGAAGAAGCAGAAGAGATAATTGGTTGTAGAGTTTCTGAGACACTGCCTAAGAGAGCACTCAGTATTATACGATCTTGTCTGTTCCAAATTGTGTAAAGGGGATTAATGGTGTTTGTAGCTGCATCGGAAAGTCGTTCCGGAGCTTTGATAGAACCATCAACAAAGCCAATAACATCAAGGCCAATGAGAGTAGACTCAACTTGATTCCTCCATATTGGGAAATTGGAATTAGTTAATTTAATGGGAAAATGGGTTGGGGCATTGAGATGCACAATCTGGGTGGTTTGCGTGATAGACATGCTTGGGGAGAGGAAAAAAAAAACTCTTTAGAGTATTAGGCTCTTGATACCATATGGAAGCTGTGTATTCAATATTCAAAATAAACAGAGGCTACCTCTTATATAGAGGCTACAAGAAGAGAATACAGGAACAGTTACAACCAACCTAAAAATAATAAAGGAAGAACACCAAAAAAAGAGTTGAATAAAACTGCCAGGACCTATTCTTTCACACGTACTCTATTAAAGTATTAATTAGAGTGTTATGTATATATAGTGGAAAATATTTCATTTATTTACGAAAAAACTCTTAACCCGTACTAGAAGGTACGCTTTGTGTAGTGAAGTTTATCTCGTGATCTTAGTCAATAAATGAATGAAATAACTTAAAACTTAGTGGTTACTAAGCAAACTCTTCGAACAACATACCAAACAATGTAATTTAAATTCTTAATTTATTCTTTTTTCATAAAATTATAATTATTTTCCCCTAATTCCATCCTTCTAACCAAACCCCTGTAAGTAGTAAAAGACGAAATGTGTTATTTCTACAAAAAAAAAAAAAAATCATTTCTTCTATTTTTTAATGGAGTTTGGAAAGTTTTAATTGTATATCTTCTCTTTCTTGACAACTAACAAGAATATATATATATATATATATATATATATATATATATATATATATATATATATATATATATATATATATAAAGTTCAAATGCGGCGGGGTCTTTCCATGCGGCGGAATTTCAGAATACACCAACAGTGTTAACAATATGCACCAACAGTGTAATAAAAACACACCACAATGAAATGCAATAAAACATCAAAAAATACATAACAGACCCAAAACAATACACCATATAACTCACCACCCCCAATGGTGTATTTCCGAACAGTGTATGGTGTTTTTATTCACACTTAATGGTGTGTGTTTGGTGATGCGTACCTAATTTTCCTCTGTTTTTTGTGGTGTATTTCCTAATGTTGATGGTGTATATTTGTTGAACTATTGGTGATGCCGCACCGGAACTCGCCTCTATATATATATATATATATATATATATATATATATATATATATATATATATATATATATATATATATATATATATATATATAAAAGAGCGCTCATATGTGGCGGGGTCTTACGGTGCGGCGGTGCGGTCAAATTCTAGAATACACCAACAGTGTTAACAATATGCACCAACAGTGTAATAAAAACACACCCCAATGAAATGTAATAAAACATCACAAAATACACCACAGACTCAAAAAAACACACCATATAACTCACCACCCCCAATGGTGTATTTCCGAACAGTGTATGGTGTTTTTACTCACACCTAATGGTGTGTGTTTGGTGATGCAGGGCTCTGTTTACTATGTTTTGTGTGGTGTATTTCCTAACGTTGATGGTGCATATTTGGTGAACTATTGGTGTTGCTGCACCGTAAAAAATAACCGCACCGTAAGACACTGCCGCACCTGAA
The DNA here is from genome assembly GCF_001879475.1 of Ipomoea nil. Lineage (NCBI taxonomy): Eukaryota > Viridiplantae > Streptophyta > Magnoliopsida > Solanales > Convolvulaceae > Ipomoea > Ipomoea nil. The sequence goes on along the minus strand of NW_017616605.1, from coordinate 65,811 downwards.
CCCGCCTCTATATATATATATATATATATATATATATATATATATATATATATATATATGAAGAACTTTTGTACCATTTGCAGGGGTAGATGTCCTGGTTACTTGACAATTGAATCAAAACACTTGCCATATTTTTAAAGAAAGTCTTACATTACACGACAGGCTGTACTGTTCCAATACATTCAAACACTTTTCTCAACAAAATAATAATAATAAACAATTGATGTATGTTAATTTCATTTAAATGAACTTTTTTAATCCAAAACAAGGATGAGATCCCATCTAATATATTGTGAATTTGTGATAGGTATAACCGTATAAGCTCGTGTTTAGAATTTTAAAAAAATAAAAATTAATTTTTTATAAAAAATCATTATAATCAAAATAAATCACATTGCTAAAGACCTTGTGATCAAGGGCATAACTATGACTCTCCCACCTAGGAGGTCACAGATTGGCTTTAGAATAATATACATTATGTTTTAGAATAATGTACATTATGAGTTATAAAAATGTATGTTGCAGCTGGGCGCGCGAAAATGTAAAATTAAGCAATCCGACGTCATTTTTGGATCGCGGTCCACGCAATAACTATTGTATATTTGTATGCATGTATGGTGGATCACTATTTTATGGACCATGGTCCACACATCTATGTGGACTACAAATTAAAAGTATATTATTTATGTACATAAAATATATTATTTGAAAGTACATTATTTAAGTAAGCACATTATTTTGTATGCATACTATCAAAATATTAAATAATGTAAATTTAGTACACAAATAATATATTTTTAGTATCCTTTCAAATATATATATATATATATATATATATATATATATATATATATATTCCCTATGTCCCATTTTAGCTATCATATTTATTATTCCTTGGTCAAACCAATTCTTTATTCTTTGTTTATTTTCTTTAATATTTTTTAATTATTTTTAAATTTGAATTTTTGTGTTTAATAGTATTTTTAGTGTAGTTTCTTAATATATAAATTTTATATACTACTATTAAACTTAATATTATGAAAAATTGGATTAAAAATAACTTCAGTCAAACTTCATTAATCGAATCAGACACATAAAATGGAATAGAGGGAGCATTTAGTATATTAAAAGTATACCATGTATTCATGGAAATTACTCAATTTATTCCATTTTATCTGTCTTGTTTAATATTTATTGGTCAAACCAACTCATTAATTAATTCAAATTCCCAATTTTGCATGCTAGAATGCATATCAAATGATCTTTCAAATGAAAAAAAAAAAAAAGATTGCATATCAAATGAAGTAAAGTGAGAGGTAAAATAATATAGTCAAATTAATGTATTATCAGTATCCACGTTTTGAACTGCTAGAGTATTAATTGACCATTTATTATCTCTGATCTATTGTTCCTTTGGTGATGACCTCCCACATCTCATTGTTGTTGTTCTCAAATCCCACATCTCATTGTACAGGGCTTAACGGTGTGTTTATATATACACATTCCAATCGTCAAATTTATCAAAGTTAAAAGATAAGATATTTAGACAAAAACTCTTTTATTGTTTTATATTAAGTGTTTAAAAAATAATTTGATTTTTAAATAGAGATCACCCTGCAGTCACCGAGAGTCTGACCAATTAAGGTACAAGAATTTTAATATCCCTAGTTGGTAACGTGGAGTTTGGGTTACAAATCTAAATGGGGATGAATAGACTTGTATATTTTATAAATCTTTTACTTTTCAAATTAAAACCCTTAGTTCAAGTAAATTTGAACTAGAAGTTAATGTAAAGTAAGTTTTGTCAAAATTAAACATAGCATTAACGGAAAGGTTTACCCCTTTTTAAGTTTAAGCATGTGTTTTGTTCTTTTAAATGTTAAGTTTGATTGGTTATGCTTTCAAGTAATGTAGTATGTAAAAGGAATGTAGCCAATAACATTCATGGGTGGTTCATAGAAATCGATCTAATCACAATTTTTGTGAGGTGTCATCTTTGCCAACCAGTTATCAACAGGTTGTATAATAGTGATTAAATTATTAAATGTTTTGTATAAGTGGCTCAAACTGTATAAATACAAGCCACTAATGAACAAGAGAAACAGACACCCAGAAAACAGGGAAAATAAAATAAAATTGCAGACAGCAATTTAATGAAGGGGAATTGTGGCGCGAAAACGTTGTCTTCCTCGTCTACCAACTCAGCCCCGCCTTAACGATCTTCACCTGAAACCGCCATTGTCGTTTATCTTTCTCCCTCTCCGCCCTATTGTTCTCAATTTATTTTTTAAAATTTATTTTGAAATGATTTCGATCTCATTTACGGAACATAAATATGCTGCACGCCATAAAAGTTAAGCTTCTTCGCCCGTTTCGACGAGCTTCGTTCGACTTTCTGGTGAGATGTACGAAAATCCCTCCTCTCAATCAGTTTGTGATTGTAAATAATCCTTTTTTTTTAAATAATAATAATTATTTCCGCAGAATTAGTCCCTCAAATGTTTAATGTTTGTTGTATCTTGTTTAGCTTTGAATTTTGAGGCCGATTATAGCAGAAAAGGATGTTCTTGAATCTTGAATGCAAGCTGTTTGATTGAATGACGCAATTGCAAGTGTCTTTGAAATGTGGTTTAATTGTTATGTGAAGAGCGCTTCAACTTGGAGAGTTTGGATGATATGCATGAACCAGATCAAGCATTGAACAATGGAGAACTCACAGCCACCGGAGAAAAATAAGGGAATCAACCCTCGCCGTCATCTGACCAGAGAATTTGGTTCCAGGTTCAGGTCAGTGTCACATTTTCTGGCTGCTCGGCATAGCCATTCCCAGAACGTCAGGCAACCGGAAACTACTTCATTGGAGAAGCAGGCTTTATCAGCTGATAAAACGCAGCCAAAAACGCCACCATCTGTCCAGTTTTCGGAAGCTTTATGTCCATCAAGGAGACATGTTTCTGAGTCTGATATTTCCCAGTGTAGTAGTAAGCCAGATGATGCATTGAGGCCATCAACAAATGTTGTGCAGAAACAGACTGACACACTGAGGAAGCCTGCACCTGAAACCAAGAGAAGTCTACTAAATGGAGACAATTCTGGAGATGAAACAGAGAATTCTAGACCAGTAAATAGCCTAAATTCTCAACTGCAGTATCAGCATGCTTTGCCAAGTACAACAGGTGGGAAACCACCCTCAGATTCAATAACCAAAGGTATTCATCTGAGTGAGAGAAAAAGTAGAAATGCTGATGCATCACCTCACCTCTTTCAGGATCAGAAGCACTTTCTTATGAGGACTGTCTTTGGATGCAGCTACTAATCCGCCACAAGAATCTTCCAATGACCTGCTACCATTTGGTAAGAATGAGAAGCCCAGATCTCGCCCCGTCTCACCAATGAAAGCAGCTACACAATCTTTGTCTGTAGCAGAGAATTCTAGATCATTGAATAATCTGCAATCCCAGCTGCTGGATAGGTGGCCTGCAGGGAGAACAGTTAGGAAAGTAACTTCTGATTCTTTAAGCAGAGGTACTAGTACAATTGATAGAAATAGTGGACTTGCCAATCCACTGCAGAAATCTCCCAGTGACATGTTATCTGTATTGCCACCATCTGAAGGTGTGAAAGGAAGTTTTAAGTTTCATTCAGTTGATGATAATTCAGTATCAATAGAGAGGGCTGTATCTCGTCCTACCACACCATATAAAGAATCTACGGCATCTGCTTCCTCCATATCAAAGAATCCTAGTTCAGTAGATAGTTTAAATTCTCAATTGCTGGATCAGTATAGGTGGCCAAGTACAACAGCTGAGAAAACATCATCAAATACTGAGAATAAAAATACTGATTTGGGTAAAAGTCAAGGATCAAGAGCTCAATCTTTGCAAAGATTGCCTTTGGATGGATCTACCAAGCTGCTGCTACATGAATCTTCTAGTGACTTGCAATCACTATTACCATCAAGCAAGATTGAAAAAGGAGGGCATAAGTTTCATTCATTAGATGATAATCTATGGTCATTACAAAGGGTAAGCACATCAGTAGTGAATCATGACTCTAGACCTCATCCTACCTCTCCAAGTAAACCATCTGCACCTTTTTTCAGCAAAGTGAGGCCATCTGGAACAAAGGCTACAGCAAGTGCTGCCACAGCACATTTTCCAGGATCAGTGGCACCTTCTTCACGAAGATTGTCTTTGGATGGGGGTACAAACTTTCTACAAAGTTCTTCAAGAGACTTAGGATCAGACAGAAGCAAGAAAGGAGGCTATGGGTTTCATTCAGTGGATGATAATCCATTGTCAATACAAAGGGTTTCTGACAGTGCATCTCGTCTTATCTCGCAAAGTAAACCATCTGCACCATCTTCTGAATCTCGAGGTGTAAGTCCATCTCGAACAAATACTATAGCAAGTACTACATCACTTTTTTGGGGATTAGAAGCACCTTCTTCACGAAGATCATCTTTGGATGGAGGTACTACTAAATTAATACAAAATTCTTCCAGAGAAGTGCTATCACTTGAGGGTGAGAAACCAGGCTTTGGGTCTCATTCAATAGATTTGCTGCCAAAACAAAGAGAAAAAACATCATTGGTGAATCCTGAAACTAGATCTCATCCTACCTCACCAAATAGAGCATCTACACTGTCTTCTTCTCTACATATAGGAGTAATCCCATCTCAAACAAAGACAATAGTAAGAGGTACATCGCAAAGATTGCCTTTTGATGGAGCTACTAAGACAGTACAAAATTCTTCTGGTCACATGCTATCAACAATGTCAAATGAACATACAGAAGGAGGCTTGGGGCTTCATTCAGTTGATGATAATTCACCAACAGTTGAAACAAAAAGAACACCAATAGTGAAACCATTTGGATCTCGTCCTACCTCACCAAAGAAAGCACCTGCACTCTCTTCCTCTATATCTGGAGTAGTCAATCCATCTAAAGCAAAGGTTACATCACTCTTTTTGGGATCTAAAGTACCACCAAATAGAAGACTGTCTTTGGATGGAGCTACTATACCATTACAAAAACCAACCAATGATACACTATCACTATTAACATCAGCCGATAGTGCAAAAGGCAGCTTTGAGTTTCGTTCAGTTGATGATAATTCACTGTCGCTACGAAGGGAAAAAACACCATTGGTGAATCCCATCTCTAAATCTCGTCCTACTTCACCAAATAAAGCATCTGCTTTGTATTTCTCTCTATCTAGAGTAAGCCCATCTCAAGCAAAGGCTACACCAACTGCTCCACCAAGAAGAGCTAGTCCTATTAAGGTTAGGCCATCTAGCCCAACAAGACTAACCAATTCAGGCTTCAGTTTTGTTGCGGATATTAGGGAGAATGATGCAAGTCAAACAGAAGATGCTCATCAGTTAAGAATATTACACAACAGACATTTGCAATGGCGGTACGCTAATGCACAAGCAAATGCTGCAATACATGCAGAGGAAGTTAATACAAAGGTTGGCTTTTATTATCCATTTTGCTCTACAAACTAAACCATTTTTTGAGTTGCATTACATTGTTCTGACTGGTTTTAGAATTTCATTTCAGGAAATGGCATACAATGTGTGGAAAACTACTTCAAATTTGTGGGGCACTGTGATTGAGATAAGAATTGAACTCGAACAGCTGAGACAAGAGTCGAAGCTATACTCGGTTTTGAATAAACAGGTATTGCATCTGCACAAAACTTTTTTTCTTATGGATACAACCTTTTTCTCTGTATTATGACTATTATCTAACTACCACCATTTTGCAACTTCTTCAATGTAAATTTGACTGGCTCAGCTGTCCTGCCTTGACGAATGGTCTTCAATTGAAAGGAACCATATAGATTCAGTATTGCGGGCTAGTCAAGATATGAAAGCATGCGTACTGCGTCTTCCCCTCATGCCAGGGGCAAGGGTATGCAATTTAGTGAAGATTCATTTATGATGCTTAAAACACACACACATGTTGATTAAGTTTATCTGCTTGATATAGGGTGATACTGGAGCTATAAAGTCATCTGTTTGTTCAGCAGTTGCTATGATTCAGTATTTGGAATCATCACTATTTTCAATGCTCTCACAAGTGAGTTTTTGGTAGTTTTTCTTTACAATTTCATTCGTGAGGCTTTATTTTTTCTTGCAAAGATATCTATATTTAGGGATTGAAGTAAAAGGGGATACACTTATTTTGAATACATTCATATTATATCTGTATTTTCTTGTAGTTTAAATTTCTCCCACTTTGAATTATATATGTCACTAAATATGTAGATGAGTGACTAGTTTTCCATATTATTTGGATGACACCATTCACATGCAGTTTGTGCCCACTTTCAAGTTAGTGTTTGTAATGAAAGATTAATGGATTATGTAAAAATTGGTTGTTTACCAATCTCAGATAAGCTCTAATAAGTCCCTCAAATATTATTCTCCAAATGATATTTTTAAGATTATGTAAAAGTTGATATTTTGCATTTTCTGGAATGCATATTACAGCTGGAGGGTACAAGCATCCTTGTCTCTAAACTTGCTGGTGTTGTGGCACAAGAGAGACTCCTGCTTGATGAATTTGAATTGCTAATGGCTCCAACAGCAGATATGCAGGTGAAGTAACACATTTGGTTGCATACAATATCTTTGTATTACACACCCACTGTCCCATGCTAATGCTAATTTTATTACTATAGTGATCGGTATAACAATGAAAAAATTCTACAATACCGTGAAGCATGACACAATGGTCGAATAATAGAGATCGATCCAGATGTTTTTATTCGCTCTTTTACCCCTTTCTCTTTCTTGCAATTGCAGCCAACTTCCTTTTTTGCTATTTTTAGAATACAACCTCATTCCATACAACATTGTAAATCCTATAACAATGATAAGCATTGGAAAGCCATTGTTATATACCTAATAGGTTTCATTAGTATGTTCATAAATAAGATAAATCTCTTATATGTATTTTTCCTAATACATAGTTGCTTGCTTTGATGTTGGCTTAAAACAGGTAGAAGAATTTAGCCTGAGGACCCATCTTATGCAGTTGGGTACAATCTTACAGAAGCACTGAACTATTGCTTTGATCTTGGCTTAAAGGGAGCACAAATTTGTAAAAGTGACCACATATATAGATATATGTGTGTGAAAAAAAAAATATATATATATATATATATATATATATATATATATATATATATATATATATATATATATATATATATATATATATATAATTTTGCAGTGGTAGGTGTTTATATTATATAGTATAAACATAATGGATATGTGATCAAGTGGATTGGCTCGACTCAACCCCATGATTGGCAATTATTCGGAATTTCTAAGCATGGTAGCGATTTCACAATTATTAGTCTTAATCTCTAAGTTATGTACATTAATTTGGAGCCATTGGTCGAGGATGTTTAACTTAAGTTCAACATTCTTAGACCGAAGCTCTCTTTTTAAACTTTTGAGTCACTTGTTTTTATAATCTTGTCAAATATCATTAGGTAATCCCTATTTACTTGTACTAGTATTTCTTATGCGCGATGCACAAAAAATAGGTGCCCAATATTAATATTTTATATTAAAATTTTAGATTTATTTAAATTTTAGATATTTAAATTATTGTAAATAATAATAATAATAATAATAATAATAATAACAATAATAATAATAATAATAATAATAATAATAATGTAAGGGTGTGTTTGGAAACCTGGAAAATGAGTTCTGGAAATCATTTTCCAAGTTTCCATTGTTTGGATGTGCCTGGAAAATCAAGTCAACGGAAATCATTTTCCGTTGACTTTGGAAAATAGGCTCATTTTGGAGGAAAATGACTTCCCCTTTTTTTGAGGGGAAGTCATTTTCCAACTTTTACACCAACATCACACCACCACCAACATCATCAACACCATACCACCGCAACCACTACCACCACCAACACCATCAACACCATATCACCACCACCACCACTATACCACCGCAACCATTGTCGCCGCCACCACCATCGCCACCACCACTACCACCACCACCGCCGCCACCACCACCACTATACCATCGCAACCACTGTCGCCGCCACCACCACCACCATCACACCACCACTACCACCACCGCCGCCGCCACCACCACCATACCATCGACGCCGCCACCGTTGCCGCCATACCACCGTCACCGCCACCACCACCACCACCATACCACCGCAACCACCGTTACCACCACACCACCACCATCACACTGCCGCCGTCGCCGCCGCCACCACGACCACGACCATACCACCGCAGCCGCCACCACCACCATACCACCGCAACCACCGTCGCCGCCGCCACCACCACCATCACCATACCACCGCAACCACCGTCGCCGCCACCACACCACCACTGCCACTGCCGTCATACCACCACCAGTTGTTATTATTATTATTATTGTTATTATTATTATTATTATTATTATTATTATTATTATTATTATTATTATTATTATTATTACTATTACTATTATTATTATATAACAAATAACACAACTACCACTACACCACCACCACCATAATATTTTTGATATATTATTAGTTTTTTTATTATATTTAAAATTATTATTATATTATTATATTATTATATTATTATATATTATTATACATGTTGTAATATTCGAAATAAAATAATTAAAATGTTTAATTATACAATTCTACTCATTTTCCAGAAAATGAACCAAACACACAAAAACAGTTTTCCAGAATGCAACCAAACACTGGAAAGGAAAATGTTTTCCGGAAAATGACTCATTTTCCAGAAAACATTTTCCAGAAGTCATTTTCCTGCTTTCCAAACGGACCCTAAAACATTTTTATAAATTTAATATTTATATTTTAAGAAATAACTAACATATAACCCCAATATATAATGTGTATATTATTCTTATTATTACTAGTATTTGCGTCCGTGCGTTGCACGGAATGAAATTGTTATAATATTTTAAAAATATTTAGATTGATATACAATTGTATAAATTATAACATCGAATATTATATAATATAATTGAAGAATTGAGTTGCACCGATTATGTTTTCTGATGTTATCAATGCTTGAATTCGAGTAAATAATTCTTCAATTAATAGCTAATGTGTAGATAACTAGATATACGCATTCGGTGCTGCAACTTTAGAGATTTTATATATCAGTGTTTAGAATTTGTATTAATTGGGCTAATTAGCTCGTTATCTAGCAACTTAGTTATATAAATTATTTATACGGAAGATATATTTTCTATGTAGATATATAGCAATTTTATCATCTTTGTATATAGAAAAACATAATATCAATGGCTTGAATTATACATTATTGAAAATCTCTTTGTAGACGACATTGGTAGTAGTAACAGAATTTTATTCATCCTCGTCTAGAGTTAAAACCATCTGACCATCAGGATGACTGACTCGGAAAAAAGTCACATACAATTAACCGTGATTAAAGACTGGTTTTTTCAGTAATAACTCAACGTGAGTTAGTGTTTGACCCTGACTTTTGTTGATAGTCCTGGCATATGCAAGCAACAACATGAATTGTTTTCGTTAAAACTTGAAGGGCAATCTCGTATTAGAAGGGTGAAAGACATTTTAATTGAAGATTTTACTTTTATTAATAGTATAAAATAAATATAGATTGGTGTAAATAATAATTAAGAAATTATTATTTCCCTATAAAATTACATAGAATTTCAAATGAATTTTCTCATTTATTACGCAGAATTTGTTTTCGTTATTCTCACAATTATAATGGTTTAATTATTCTCAGAATTTGATAACCATTTTCCATTTTTAAGTACATATTAACTTTAATTTGTGACAAAAATTCATGAGATATTAGTTCATTTTCATATAAAATTTTGTTACCAATTAAGCTTTATTAAATTTTTTTACCAATTAATTAATATTCATATTAATTTGGACGGGAATGTTGAAGATGAGAATTTTACTTTTATTAATAGTATAAATTGGTGTAAATAGTAATTAATAAATTATTATTTATTTATAAAATTACGTAGAATTTTAAACGAATTTTCTCATTTGTTATATAGAATTTGTATGCATTATTTTCACAATTATAATAATTTAATTATTCTCAGAATTTGGTACCCATTTTCCATTTTTATGTACATATTGACTTTAATCTGTGATAAAAATTCATTAGATATTAGTTAATTTTCATATAAAATATTGTTACCAATTAAGCTTTATTATTTTTTACTAATTAATTAATATTCATATTAATTTGGGCTGGAATGTTGTAAAGGAGGATTTTACTTTTATTAAAGTCATTTCACTAAGGAAATTAAAACTAATTAAAGTAAATCTAATCATGCTATATTTATTTGTAATTATATATTAATTTCATTTTGAAATCATTGGTTCACATATTTGAATTATTTATTTTTTTCTTTAATTATTTTCGTTGTAAACATAAATGTTATTGCAATAATTAATTTATGAGGTTTATCAAATTGTATTTTTTTAAATATAAAATTTTCTCATGTTTAGGAATTAAAAATATTTTTAAAATATTTTTTATTAGTAAGTATTTTTATTTTTAAAATATTTTCCAGCAACCCAAACACTCCCTTATTCTCTAATAAAAAACTGAAAAATAAAAGTCATTTCATTAAGAAAATTAAAACTAACTAAAGTAAATCTAATCATGTTATATTTATTTGTAACTGTATATTAATTTCATTTTGAAATCATTGATCCACATCTTTGAATTATTTATTGTTTTCTTTAACTATTATAAACAAAAATTATGATATTTATCAAATTGTATCTTTAAAAAAATTTTAAGATATAACAATTACACATATTATGAGGGGTTAAAAAATATTTTAAAATTATGTTTTACTACTATGTATTTTTATTTTAAAATATTTTTCAGCCATCCAAACACTCCATTAGCCTCTCATAAAAAATTGATAAAGAAAAGTCATTTTATTAAGGAAATTAAAACTAATTAAAGTAAATCTAATCGTGCTATATTTTTTCGTAACTGTATATTAATTTCATTTTGAAATCATTGGTTCACATATTTGAATTTTTTTTAATTATTATAATTTATAAACAGAAATGATATTGCACTAATTAATTTATGATATTTATCAAATTGTATTTTTAAAAAATATTTGATTTACACATGTTATGAGGGGTTAAACAATATTTTAAAATTATTTTTTATTAGTAAGTATTTTTTTTTTTTTGAAAAAATAAATTCCAGCAACTCAAACACTCCCTTAGTAACTGATAAAGAAAAGTCATATCATTAAGCGAATTAAAACTAATTAAAGTAAATGTAATCATGTTATATTTATTTGTAACTGTATATTAATTTCATTTTGAAATCATTGGTTCACATATTTGAATTATTTATTTATTTCTTTAATTATTATAAAAATAAATGATATTGTACTAATTAATTTATGATATTTATCAAATTGTATTTTTTAAAATATAGTGTTTTATCCGGAAATTTTTCTTGTTATTATAAATTTAAAATTAAAATAGAAAAAATAAAAAGATGTTAAAATGTACAATATAATAATATAGTTGGACTTTTATATATTTGGTCAAGTACCTATTTTCATAACGTACAAAATTAAAATTTAAATTTTGTATGGTTAATATAATCTCTAATCATGTACATATTTAGATAAATTTATAGAAAAATTTATATAATTAATTTGATTTATTCCAAATTGTATTTCATATATATTATAATTCTAAAAATATGAATAATAATAACTAAGAGAATTGTACTTAAAAATCAATAAAAATGTGAATTCTAAATTTTGTATGAATAAATATAAGGGAAAATGACACTTTTTCCCCCTGAGTTATATACTTATAGCACTTTTTCCCCCTCAATTATTTAGGTAAGCACATTAGCCCCTTCAATTATTCTAAAAGTGGTGGTTTTTCCCCCTAATATATTAAATTGACATTTATACCCTTAAAATAAACATTTTATTTATTTTACTTCTCCAACAAATTATTGCGTATACGTAGGGATGACCACGATTCGGTTCGAACTGAATCGGACACTATAGCAATCGAATTAAAAGTTTTCGGTTATGATTCAGATCTAGAACCCAATATTTGGATTTCAATTTATTAAAATTATGAATCAAAGAAATTGGATCCTGAACCCTGAACCGTGAACCAGCGGTTCCGGACCCGATTCGCGATTTTGAACCGTTTTTATTTTAAAATTTTATTTTTATTTTAAAAATAATCTAAATTCAACAATAAATGTATTTTATTTTTTCAGTTCGGAACATGAACCGTCCATTCCGGGATTTTAATAAACTCTAAATATCGATTTTCGATTCTAAATTGTAATTGGAATATTTCGGTTTGGTTGCTATAGTGTTTATTTGGTTTGAACCAAATTATGGTCATAATTTGTTGGAGAAGAAAAATAAATAAAATATTTATTTTAAGGGTAAATATGTCCATTTAACATTTTAGGGGAAAAAATAGCCACTTGAATAATTGAGGGGGGAAAAGTGCTATAAGTATATAACTCAGGGGGAAAAAGTGTCATTTTCCCTAAATATAAACTATAATTGGACACATATCCTTATATGATTGTATAATACATTGTATATACACATAATATTATCCTTATATAATTGTATAATACATCGTATATACACATAATATTTATTAATATGTATATAGAAAAATTCTATAATATAATTTGTATTGATAGCTTTATACTTAAAAAAATTATATTTAGAAATTTAAAAAGTGTATGTATGTATATTTACAAAAATTATAAATATTCATGTTTTGTTAATTTTATAATTTCATTTCTTTAATTATATCTCATATTTTATTAATTATAATTTAATGAAATTGTCACAAATATTTCTATGGAATAAATCTTATATTTCTCACTTTTATTAATTCTATTAATTATAATTACCAAATATTGTGGCACTTACCATAATAATTTCATTAATTATATTAATTATAAAATTTGTTCTCTTCCAATATTTAAATACATTTCCATAATAATTACACAAAAGAATAAAAGAAAAATTATGAGAATAATTACCTTTAATAAAAATTAAGAAATTATATTAAAAATAATCTATATATTAAGGTAAGTATAATTTATTCTGTGCCAATCATATTATATATTAAGTATAAATAAATAAATAATTATATATATATATATATATATATATATATATATATATATATATATATATATATATATAATTACCATAATAATTACACCACAAAAGGTGACAATACATAATTATTAGGCAATAATATTAATTATTAATTAGATTACCTAATATAATTGTCCTACTAATTGATTTCATGCTACTATCTATAATTCATATATTTGAAATTTTTTTAAAGCTAAATACCTATTAATTACCTTAATAATTAAGATAATTTTTAGTCAATCAATATTCAATAGTTCTAAAAGTATTATTTCAAATTTTTATAAATAAGATATAATATTATTAAACTGAAATAATTAAAAATAATGTGTACATATTACCAAAAATTTTATAATAGTAATTGTATTGCCTAATAGAATTTGTCAATTATTAAACATTGTTTATGGTAATTATTGTATGACATTTAGTACTAAAATTATTAAGTAGAATTTTTATAATTAAGGTATAAGATTATTAGATCAAATTTATTAAAAATAATTTGTCCACAATATAAAATAAATTATACTTGTCTTAATAATTATTTATTAATATAAATATACAATTATAAATTTGTATAAGAAAAATACAGAAACTTTGGTTTAAAAAAAAATCTCTCAATTTCCTTTTTCTCTTTTCTCAGCATCACATTCCCACTCTCTCTAGAAAAAGACAAAGTAGGATGATAAAAGGCCTTCATCTAAAACGTCATCACCCCTCAATTCGATTTAGCTTTTGTTTGATTGATGTTTTGCCCAGCGAACCATGTAAACCCATAACGCTGCTTGTTGAAGTAGAGCATCCTTAAATATCTTCAAGCTCATACCAGACAATATAAACTGCAAAACATATTGAAATACGGGGGAATATAGTTAGAAAAAGGTAGAAAATTCATACGAAAAGAAAGCAGAGAGATGAGTTTGAGACTCTTTGATGAGACAACGGAATGGCAAGGCAGCTCTAGTATTTATTTCTCAGAATTGAAATGATGATTTAGTACTTTGATCAACACATCAAAACATCTCTTAATTAATTTTTGTAAATCGGAGATTCCTCAGATTCGGGTGGACGAACCATAGGGGGCCTAGGTGGTCTCTTATAACAAAAACAGACTTTATCAAGATGGTCACAATAGCAAACACTCAAAGGATCGGAGCTACACAATCCTTATTTGTCTTGCATGGCAAATCATTATTCTTCCTTGCTTCACCACCACTCCAAATACCTGCAATCATTATATCAACTCACAATATTAGTGTTTTCACACATCTAATAAGCATATATGTTTTGTCTTATATTTTTAATGTAGACTCTTAAAATATATCATTGTGAAGTTGAAGATATGATTTTACCAGAAAAATTAATGTCGGTATAAAACATACCCATAGTAAAATATTTTATGGGTGAAAGCTATATAAAAGATGAATGGACTTACATGAAGCAACCAGAAGGAAGAGACTTGAAAAGAGTTTGGAAGCCATGAAGAAGATGATATTGGTCTAAAGAGATTGGTAGTGATGATAATATATATATATATATATATATATATATATATATATATATATATATATATATATATATATATATATATATATATATATTGGTTAATATTTTGACTGAATTGGTAAAAAAGAATATACTTTTGGTAACAACTTAATTGGAGAAATTAATTAAAGACAAAATCGTTGGTGTGTATATTGCATTATTATTATTATTATTATTATTATTATTATTATTATTATTATTATTAATTAATTAATTAATTAAATTTGGATATTACACAAATGCCCCTAAATTTTGGGGGGGAAATTTGTGAAGGAGGATTTTACGTTTATATATATATATATATATATATATATATATATATATATATATATATATATATATATATATATATATAGATAGATAGATAGATAGATATAGTTTATTATTATTAAAAATAAGAAAATATATGGTGGATGCATGTGCATGGTAGCAATAGTGGAAAGTTTAACAGAAGTTATAACGGTAGGGGTATGTTTGTCCAAAATATTGTATAGTACAACATTTATAGCATAATGTATCATAAAACTTAACGGAAAAAACGAATCTTACTCTATATAATAATAGCAAAATGTTTTTTGCCAATCATTTTCCCGCCTAAATGAAATTGCATTATTTTAAGGTATTAAAATACCAATTAAATGAAATTGCATCATTTTAAGGTATATAATGCATCATACTTATCTATTTTCAATACATGTTAATCTACAATTATTGTTATTATTTAATGATGAAGCAGGTAATACATTCCAGTATTTTTAAGTTAACATTTTATTATATAAATTAATTTATTGTTTACTGGAAAAAAAAATTAGAGTATCCAATTTTAAAAAATAAGATTAACCTGTTTTTTTATTCTTACAATTTTGTTGGTCGACAACAATTTAATTGTTCATTCTAATATAGTTTTGAGAGGGAATTTTTTTTTTTTTAAAGTTACTAAATCAGTTACTAAATTGAAAAAAAGTTTTTTAAAATTTAAATCAGTTGCATGAACAATAATATTGGAGAGACGAATAAGTTTAAACAAATAATTATTGAACTGATATTAAGTAATTAGAAAATATGATGTATTTCTTAATTTCGTTTTAAACAATAAGTTTTACCTAAAGATGATACTGTATTTATTAGTTTGTTTTAGATTTGCTCCGGTCACCCGATTTTTCAGATCAGCATTTGGGGAAGAAAGCAATTCCACAACGGCCAAAAGCTACGATCAGATTATCTAAAAAGTTTTTTAGCAGTGGATTACTTGGATGTGCGACGATTTAAAATCGCATGTGTCAAGACGCCGGAAACAGAGAAGGTTCGTGTAAGTCAGTGAACATTTTAGAGAGAATGACGAACGCAACAGAGTAGACGGAAGCGCAATCGTCAAAAAATATGGATTAGGGTTTGGTAATGAGGTTTTATAATTGGGTTAATGGGCTTGGGTATTGGGCTGAAATGCAACGTAACTGGGTTATATGGATAGATAATTAAATGTTTATTGGGCTTAGCATTGCAGGTTTTATTTTTTCTTTCATGTCATGAAATATTTCATATTTAGTTTAGATTTATATATGTTGTACGTATATAATTATTATTATTAAACAATGTTTAAGAAAAGATTTTCGTAGTTAGTTTCAATGTATGATGATGATACTGTATTTTTTATTTATATATTGTCAAGTATATGTACTATAGGCTTTAATTGCAAATCATATTAATAAATGTTTTTATCTATAAGAAAATTTAATTTCATAATTTTTTTATTGTATATTGTTTGATTTCCTAATTTTTAAATTTTTTTTTATAAAAATGTGTGTGTGTGTGTGTGTGTGTCTATATATATATATATATATATATATATATATATATATATATATATATATATATATATATATATATATATAAAATTATTTTAATGTACACTTTTTAAATCTCATGTGGTATGTTATAACACAATTCTTTATAATATATGCTAACAAGATGTGATGTTCGATATAACAACCAATTTAATATTGTTAAAGAAAAATACATTTCAGAATAAGTTTTAATTTCATGATTAATATTTTATTTTATTGTTTTTAAAATATTATAAATATTAAAATTACTTAAATTTTATGCCGTGCATCGCACGGGGCAAAAACTAGTATAAATGAAGGGTATAACCTTCATCCACACTTATTATGTTTTTGAAGATATATATTTGATTGACTATACATCAATATTATTGAAAATTTCGCAGTGTTATAAGGGAAATTTATAACATTGTCATGTAATGCTTTAATTGCAAGCTAAGTTTTTTTTTTTTTTTTTTTTTTTTTTTGAAAATAGCTAAGTTATTTTTTAAAATCACAACAATAAAAAATATTATTTCTCAAACATTAAACTTATATGTAAAATGATACAATTAAGCTCAAAATCTAAATAATACTTATTATTGTAATTTACTTTGCTCTCTAGGGTTTTCTAGAGTTCTCTCCTCCCCTAGGGTTTGCTAGGTTTTCATACGGTTTTCTTGAAGCTTCTCCGGTGATCTGTACCGGCTTGCGACGCTAGTCGCACATGCTACGAACGACATGGCAGCAACGGAGGCGGACGGTGTTGCGGCTTTGACTCGGCGGTGGGCTGATATAGTTTTGGATGAGGAGGAGGACGCCGTGTTTGCGCCGGCGGGGACGACGGAAGGAGACGAACAGGCGGAGAAGGAACAGACGTGGGGAATTGTGGGGCGATTTCTGACAAATAAGATCATTAAAACGGAGTATATGCGTCAAGTCATGGCATCTGTTTGGCAACCGGTACGGGGGGTTCAGGTTTCGGAGATTCAACCGAATCTGTTCCTTTTTGTTTTTTATCATGAGACAGACGTGGAGTATGTACTGGATGAGGGCCCATGGTCGTTCAATAATCACTCGTTAGTTTGCAAGAAGGTTCTGGATGGGGTGCTACCGATTGATGTGGTGCTGAATACAATTGACCTATGGGTACAAGTGCATGATTTACCGATGGGCTACACGGGGGTACCAATTCTTGAGCAAGTCGGGAATTTTATTGGTACTTTTGTTAAGCTGGACGAAAGATTTATTGGGGCACCTTGGATCACATACTATCGTATTCGGGTGTCCATACCAGTGGATAAACCGATTAAGCGAAGAATGAAGTTGCTGAAAAGAGATAAAACGACATGTTGGGTTAATTTTAGGTATGAGAGATTGCACACGTTCTGTTTCTGTTGTGGTATGTTGGGACACTCCTATAAGTTTTGCCTAAAGGCTCGGGAAGCGCGAATACCGGTAGAACAATATCCCTACACTGCGGAGTTACGAGTGGGGGGAAATCGCGGGCCACGGGAGGTGGGGGCCCCCTGGTTAATTCCCCTTGGCGGAAAGCCGAAAGAATTTCCGGCGCAAGGGATCCCGAAGAGGCAGCCGGCAGTACGGAATGATCCGAGTGATGACGCCGAGAGGAGTGAGGCCGAAGAGGTGGTGGCTGCAGTGGCCAAGCGCCGTCGAGAGCATGAAGGGGATAGTACTGATGTGACGATGATGGAAAGCTCAAAAAACTTGTTTATGGCGGGTTCTAGATCACAGACCCGCCCAATCCAATGAGTACGCTGAGTTGGAACTGTCGTGGCTTGGGTAATCCACGGACGGTTCGAGAGGTGGTGGACATGGTGTCCCGTAAGCAACCCGACTTTGTATTTCTAATAGAGACCAAAGTGGCACGAGATCATGCTGAGCGGCTTCGTGTCACAATAGGTTTCGAAGGTTTGTTTTATGTTGACAATAATGGTTTGAGTGGTGGATTAGCGTTATTGTGGAAAAAGAATAATACGGCAAGGCTCCTCAATTACTCAAGAAACTGTGTTGATACTGAAGTAACTATGACAGGTCATCCGCCCTGGAGAATGACGTGTTACTATGGTTTCTCGAAGCGTAGTAGGCGTGCTGAATCTTGGGATTTGTTGAGAACGTTGGCGACAAAATCGAATCTCCCATGGGTAGTGGTAGGGGATTTTAATGATCTACTATATCAGTATGAGAAGAGAGGGGGAAATCTACATCCGAATAGCCTTCTTCGAGGTTTTGGGGAGACGATTGAGGATTGTGGATTGGCCCAGCTGTCGATGATTGGATATCCATATACCTGGGAGAAGGGGAAAGGGACTGCAAATTGGATTGAGGAGAAACTTGATAAGGTTTTGGTGACGAATGAGTGGCGTAATATAATTCCCCATGTAAAGGTCATGAATTTGAGAACTAGGAAGTCAGATCATTCGGCCATTTTCTTTACAATCCAGGAGGAAATAGGGAGAGATGGGGGTAGGAAGAGGGGTTTTCGATTTGAGATGGCCTGGTTATATGATGAGGGGTGTAGGAGTGTGGTGGAGCAGGCGTGGCAGGAAGGAAGGGGACAGGGTTTACAGGATTGTGTTCATTACTGTGGAAACCGGTTAACACGCTGGGGTGGGGGTTGGTTCCATAAGTATGGGAAACAGATTATGAGATTGAAAAGGGATCAACAGCGTTTGAGAGGACGCACTGACTCGGCCTCACTTGCCGAATTTCAGCGAATAGAGCAACTTCTGAGTCACACTGAGGCCCAAGAGGATGCATACTGGAGGCAGAGGGCCAAGCAGCACTGGCTCAAGGAGGCCGACGCTAATACCAAATTCTTTCACAGGTATGCCTCGCACCGAAAGAAAAAGAATACTTTATTTAAATTAATGAATGACAATGGGGATTGGTTGGAAGGGGAGCCTATGAGAAATACTATTCTGGATTATTTTAGTAATATTTTCAGTTCTGGGAATCCGGGATCTGGAGGGGAATTTTTTGGGGGATACAACCCAGGGTGTCACAGGCACAGAATGACTCACTATTACGGCCCTTTAATCTTGAGGAGGTAAAAGATGCATTGTTTGCAATGTATCCTGATAAGGCACCGGGACCGGATGGAATGAATCCGGGTTTTTATCAGCATTTTTGGGATGTGGTAGGGAGGGATGTCGCGAGCTTTGTGCTTAACTGCCTTGAATCTGGTGAGCTTCCATCTGGTTTGAATGAAACAGATATTGTGTTGATCCCTAAAAAGAATAATCCAGAGTTAGTAACTGATTTACGCCCTATAGCACTTAGCAATGTGATTTACAGGATAATTGCTAAAATGATGGCTAATAGAATGAAGCCTTTGATGGAAGGGATAATATCCGAGTCACAAAGTGCTTTTATCCCGGATAGGTTGATAACGGAAAATATTTTGTTAGCTGCAGAAGTAGGACATTTTCTGAATCGGAAACAGTGTGGAGTGGGGGGATGGGGTGCACTTAAGCTAGACATGGCTAAGGCATATGATCGTATGGAGTGGCCCTTTCTCCGTAATATGATGGTGGCGTTAGGGTTCCATGATAAATGGGTTGAATTGATTATGAAATGTGTGACCACAGTTTCCTACAGTATTCTGGTGAATGGCTCAAGGAGTGACCCAATAATACCCACGCGTGGTTTAAGACAGGGAGATCCGCTGTCCCCATACTTGTTTATTATCTGTGCAAAGGGGCTTTCGTTGTTACTACAACAGGCTAACAACACGGGGTTAATTCATGGATGTAGAGTGTCAAGAGGCGCCCCCCAAATCTCTCACTTATTCTTTGCGGACGATAGTCTTTTATTTTTTAAGGCTAATGTGGAGGAGGCAAATGAGGTAAGGAGATGCCTGACAGTATATGAGGATCTATCTGGGCAGGTGGTAAACTACCATAAGTCAAGTATTTGCTATAGCAGAAATACGAGTAATATGGATAGGGAAAGTGTGGTTCAAGTCTTGGGGGTGGGGCAGGCTCCGAATTTTGGTAAGTATTTGGGTTTACCTTCTTTTGTTGGAAGGAACAAGAAGGCAGCTTTTGCATATATTGAAGATAAAATACGCCAAAGGATTGGATCATGGAATAAAAGGCTGCTTTCTCAGGCAGGGAAAGAAATATTATTGAAAAGTGTGGCACAATCTATGCCTACCTTTTCAATGAGTGTTTTTTTGCTACCTTTATCAGTATGCACGGCTATAGAGAGGACCATGAATAGATATTGGTGGGACTCTGGGGCAGATAACCGAATACACTGGAAGGCTTGGGACAAATTATGCGTCCCTAAGAAGTATGGTGGATTGGGATTTAAGGATTTACATGCGTTTAATATAGCTATGTTGGGAAAACAGGCATGGCGAATGCTCACTAAACCTGATTCCTTAGTAGCTCGTGTTTATAAAGCCCGGTATTTTCCCAAAGGTACTTTCTTTGATGCACAGATAGGGAATAACCCCAGTTTTTGTTGGCGGAGTATAATGGCAGCAAAGAGTATAATTTGTAGTGGGGTCAGACGAAGGATTGGGAATGGGGAATCTGCACTCATATGGACTCACCCATGGTTGTTAGATGAGCAGGATCCTATGGTACAAACAGAGATGCCAATACAGCTACGAGAGGCCAGAGTGGTGGGTTTAATTGATCAACAAACTGGTACATGAGATAATGATATTTTAACAGATTTATTTCAACCTACGGATGTGGAAAGAATTATGAGGGTACCTGTATCCCGGGATTATAATGATGCGTGGTATTGGTATGGGGACCCAAGAGGATTATATTATGTGAAAAGCGGGTACAGACGGTTGGTGGGAGATTATGAGAATAATCATGGGGCATTTGCGAATTGGTTAGCCTTGTGGAGACTCAAAATCCCACCAAAATGGAAAATGTTTTTTGGAGGGCCATTTGTGATATATTGCCTACAACTACAAACTTGCTTTTAAAGAGGGTGGATGTGAACCCATATTGTGCCATGTGTGGGATATCACAAGAAAATACAATGCATGCATTAGTCTTGTGTGACTTTGCAAGAAACATTTGGGAACAATCCAACCTTACAATCCCCAATATTGTCACGATATTTTTCATGTTTGGTTTGGGGAACTACTAAATATTTTAGATTCTGATGGAATGTTATATGCAGCATCAATTCTATACAATATTTGGAGAGCTCGAAATGGTGCAGTTTGGGAGGCATATTTACCACGCCCGGGTTCCCTACTCAGAGCCGCTGCTGCTGCCAAGACCGCATGGATCCAATCCCGCCCCATCTCGGCTGCTACTACCTCCGCTACACACGCTGCTTCGATGCCGAGAGGGGACGAGCGCCGCACTGCCCAACACCGCCCCACTGCCGACCGAGAAGCTGCCAACGCCGCCGGTCACTCCGTGCCGTTGGTAAGAAGATGTCGGGTCGATGCGGGATATTTACACGAGACAGGCAAGGCCACTGTAGGGGCTGTTTTGCTTGATGATGATGGAGCTTACATCTCGGCCCTAACCGCACCATTACCGACTTGTGTATCACCACTTATGGTTGAGGCTTTGGCGTGCAAGGAAGTTTTATCATGGTTAAAGGATCGAGGGGAACAGAGTATCGAGATTTACACGGATTGTTTGACACTACAACGCTATCTTACAACACCAACCACTGCGTTTCGTTCTTACGTTGGCTATGCCATTGACAGCTGCAGGCAGATTGCCACTTCTTTTCAGTCATGTTCTTTTAATTTTATTTCTAGATCAGACAATTATTTAGCTCATGCTTTAGCTACTACGGCTTATCAGCAACTTGCTGCTATGTACTGAGATATCCACCCACCTGACATTATTTCAGCATTTTTCTAATGAAGCACCATAGAAAATTTTCAAAAAAAAAAAGCTCAAAATCTAAATAAAATATATAAATAAAAATAAGTCATATAATCAATAGAGATAAAATAAGGCGCAAGAATAAACGAAAAGTATACATAAAAACTTAAGTCAAAAGGGCCAAATAGCATTCATCATACTATGTAAAACCCTAGTTGCTAACACTGTGTCCCACCTCCATTGTCATATCTCACCATCCCCATCCCAAATATCCTCTATCATTCTTTTGCTATTAAAGAAAAAAAAACCATTAAAAATCTCCACCACCAAAATCACCATCATTTGTATAAATAAATAAATAAAAATCAAATAAGCCCCTTTAGCTTTATAAAAACAATTAATTAATTAATTAATTAATTATAACTATTAACTTTATACAAATAATAATAATAAAGTAAACACATAAACTTATCATTTGTTGTGCATCTGAATCCAATAATTAGTCATAATTATCTGCCAAATAACCGGTAATTAAGATTTCAATAACCAAACCAACGATAGTCAATGGCAAACATTCTGTCAGCAACATTGACCTCTTCTTCAAAGGAACTTTTCCGGGGTGCTTTGTCCGACGAATGGAACTTTTCCGGCATGTGCGCCTCTGTTATTTGACCCCTGTATGTAGATGGTGGTTCTCTGAAATGGCGCCTGGAGTATGGACTGCATTGGAGATGTGTGGATGTTCCCAGTTTCCGATGGTCCTCGATTTTTCCGGCCATGTTGGGGTGGTTCCGTCTGTGTTAGGGTGATTGCAATGGTGGTGAGTAAAGGTCCGGTGTGTTCTGTTTGTTATTCATCTTTTTGTGGATTTTTCTAATCTGAATTGGCGCTGGAGTTGGAGTGCGTTGGAGATGGATTAGGGTGCTCCCGTTCATCTGTCCGACGACCCTTGATTTTTCCGGTCAGTTTGGGTGGATTCCGTCCATGGATGGGTGTTTCCGGCAAGGGTGTTCTATGGCCATGTCGACTGTCTCTGTTGTTCACCGGCGTCGTCGATTCGCAGATGGAAGTTCGTGGGTGGTGGCGGTTCTCCGATGGTTGACCGGCGCTGGCCTCGGTATGGAAAGGGTGATGAATTTGGGATTTGCGTGATTCAAGGGATCATATTATTATGGTGATGATTTGATTCTTTCCATATCTTATCTGCAAACCGCGTTGGAGGAGATACGCACGTGGGGTTCTGCCGGACGTGCATGGATTATGGTTATTGAGACCAGGTATACCCGCGTAATGGTGGGTGGACCTGTTTCTTGGCACTATGGTTTAAGTATTTTCTATTACAAGGTTCTTAGCAAGGTGGATTTTATGGCTTGATGGTATGAGAGGTCGTTTAGAAACCTTATGGCGTGGGTTCGGCCCTCTCTTACAACGGTGAATTTCGAATAATTCTCCATACCTTTTGTAGACGCATTTACTGTTGCACTTTCATTCTTGATTTTTTGGAGAGCTATTAGCCTTAAATGTGAATGTGGTGCAGTGGTAGAGAGTGTGTACATTAAGTACCCCGGCCAGGGTTCAAATTTGCTTGCAGTGATGATTGTTGATTTATATTTTTTATGTGAAGCTCCCCCCCCCTCCCCCCCCCCCCCCCCCCCCCCCCGCCCGTGACATTGTTAACATATTCTTGAGACATAATAGATTTAATGATTCAAGTTAGTGTGGCGGGAGACATCCCAACTTGTTGGCGTGAGACCTGGGTTTGAGTCTTTATGGAGATTTGTTTTTACATTCAGCTCTTCAAGACTTTCGTTTGAGCCGTGCATGGAAATGCATGCAGCAGATTCGGAGGACCATAGTGCACGTGACCTGGTTTAGTTGTGCATCCCGGATTTTTTTGTTTTATTTTAAATGATTTATTTACATGTGTATTTGTTTGTTTTTTAATTTTAACGATTGGTTTAATCATGGGTATGCCCCGGTGTCACATGTTTTTGGACATTTGATTTATATTTACATCTCCGATTTATCAAAGTGATTCTAATCCTTATTCACCATAATTTATCCTCAGCGAGAATTCAACAAAGCGTGCATCCTGCTCAGGACTCCAACTACTTGCACTTCTCTATTCTTCTTGAGTCACTTATCTTGATAACGAAATTACCTCAATACCTCATTTTTTACTCCCACGTAACGATCCCTCATAAACAGTGGGTCGACTCGCACCAATAGCGGCACTGAGCGGCCGGAGATTGATTTAAAAGGCAGGCCCAACAGCTGTAACTACAATCCCTCGTCCCTCGTTTTTACTTTTATGTAACGATCCCACATTAACCGTGGAGTTGCAACTACAAGCTTGACCACTGTCAACTCATTCTGAAATTTTATCGTCCAGTTACCCATTGGTACTACATGAATTATCCCGAATTTGATTTTATCAGTGTTGCAAAATTTCCACATATGCGTTGGACGGCCGCCTAGCATATCACCATAATCAGTGGTCTAGGTGGCCGACTAGACCGCCTAGGCCGCTTAAGTGTGGACCGCCTAGTCGGCAGATTAGCTATTGTTCTTTTTTTTTTAATGGGTTATTCACTCAAAATGATATTATTTTGAGCAAAATAACCCTAAATTGTTCAAACTGTATATGTTTTTAAAGGTTAATCTTAAAAAAAATTATTAAAATATTAAATAATGTATGATAATTATTAAAGTTAATTACCGAAATGGTCCCTTGACTATAGCGAAATTACCAATTTGGTCATTACTATTTTTTAAACAAATTAAGTCCCTCAACTTTAAAAATCTTAACCAATTTGGTCCTCCGTTTGTTTGACCGTTAGTCAACCGTTAACTTGGGACCGAATTGGTAATTTTGCTATAGTCAATGGACCATTTGGTAATTAACTTTAGGGATGAGCAATTCAGTTTAGTTTTCTCGAACCGAACCGAACTAGTTTGGTTCGGTAATATACCGAACAACTGAACAGTATTGGATTCTTGTATAGCGAACGGTTCTATAAAAAATCGATCCGAGGGTAAAAAATTGAACTGAACCGAATACCGTTTGATTTTTAAAAAAAAAAAATCATAATAATAATAAATAAATAAATAAAAAGTAAATCCAAGTCTTTGCTGCTTGCTCTGCCGTTCAGCTCATATTCTCACGGGTATCTCTCGTAAATGTTTTATTTGATTTCTTTATGGTTTGTTATCAAAAGTTCTATATTATGTGTTTTGGTGTTTACATAGTCCATATCCAAAGTCTAATATATAACAAAATAGCAATTCAAAGCTCAAACGGTATTCGGTTCTAATAGTACAAATATCCACGTAATGCGGTCAAAGTACTGAATGAGAATAAAAATAATAGTAAAGGGGAATTTTATTGATCAAAAGTGGTCCTAGTGCAATCTAGATGGTTATTCCGAGGGCCGACTGACTGCGGTCGGGCAGCTCTGTAAATAACCTATTGATCGTCCAAAAGTCCCCCTCACCGTAGCCGCCGCGGGTACTTATAGCCTTTGGCCGGAGACAAACTTTCGGCCTACCGGCATGTGACCCACGTAGCCTCCACGCGTCTTCACCCGGCAAGCCCTATCTGTCAATGCGTAACATTGCCACGTGCTTCTTTTCATCTTCTTCGTCTCTTCATAAGGTAAAGGCACGTTGACCGATATCGGTCGGGAAGTCCCAGCGGTCGGGTCCGACCGCTTCGGCTAAACGACGCCCGACCTAAAGAGCCTGCCCAAACAACAAGAAAAACCCAACTCATGTCGGTCGGGATATATCCTACCAAGAGCCCCCCAGCCCGGGGCGTTTTGGACCAACCGGGATAAAACGGGACGGGATGTAAAGTCCATGCCACTCGGGTTTCGATCTCGACCGGCCAGCTATCATTCTCCCTGCCACGTGTCATCCCACGGGCGTCTCGAGGTCTGCAACGGTCAAATTGCCCACTTGCACATTTTCCCGCCAAAATTTTTCCTATATATAGGCCTTTCTGAGGTTCATTTTAACTTTTACCACCCCGTGAGAATCAGCCGGAGCTTCCCGATCAGATATTACTGTGCATCGGTCGAGCAACAGCCTTCAACTTCCCGACAAGCTTTACTACACCGGTAAGCCACTTTTTCTCATCTTTTAGTTCTCCTTTTAAGCTCTTTTTTTTATTCTTCGCTTAACGACCGACCCTGTTAACTTACTAACCCCGACCCGTTCCGTTGAACCGACCATCTCCTTTGTGAAGGGGATATGTCAAACTCGGATAGCCAGAACATCTCAGGAGCGGACTATGATGATGCGGTCGAAGAAATAAGCGAAGAAGTTGAGATCAAGGCATCTTCGCCTGAGGTCGTCGAGGTCGTTCAACGACCGAGCAAAAAGTCCGATCGAAGGAGCTCTTCCAGTTCAGAGAGCTCATCTAGCTCGAGCGGGTCGAGCGATAGCGATAGCAGCAGCAGCACCTCGACAAGCGGTCGTGAAACGCCGACCGTAGATGCTCGAGAGACGCCTACAAGAACTATTGGGGCGGATCATGAGGCCCCTGGTCCTTCCCACGATCGGGAAGCAACACCTGACCCGGTCAACGAAGAGACGACCACAGCCACAACCACCAAGCCAGAGTTCATATTCCTCAACAGCGAGAGTGTCGACCATCAAGAATGCCTACTAACAACTCGCGAAGCGGCAAATATCTCTGCAAGGCTAAGCGGTCGGGTGCAATTCGACACCCGTAGGAGTCTAGGAGGAATTAAGGAACGGCACCAGGGAAAATGGATCGGGATGCACTACGACTCGCTGCAAGCCCCGATCGTATTCCCGTTCACGGCCCTCTTGACCGCCTTCCTAGGGTATTATCGGTTCCTGCCCGCCCAGATATGCCTGAACGCCCACCGCATCTTGGCATGCTTTCCTCAGATCTGCTCTCGGCACAACGTCACGTGCTCGATGGAGCTCTTCAACTACATCTACACGGTCAAGCCGTTGGCAACCAAGTACGGAGGTGGGTTCTTGGTACTCCAGTCTCGGGATCACCTTTGCTCGATCGACGACCTCCCAGGCAATAACAAGGGATGGAAGAATAGGATATTCCCCGTTAAGTACGACCCCTGGATCCTCCCGGTCGACCGGACTTGGAGTACACACTACAAAAAACAAGTGCAACTGGCCGAGACCCGAGCACTCCGCGAGGCAACCTTCCGGATCTCCTACGAGTTCTACGAGTACAAAATCTTCCGGATGCGGGAGGCTTATGACAGCGCCCGGTTGCCGCCACCTCGATACGATCAGGAAGAAAAGTACAAACCTCGGTCGACGGGTGTATCAATCGCCGTAGCGACGCCACAAGTCGAGCCAACCGACGAAGGTCTAACATTAACCACACTTTCCTGACTCTTTCTTTCCGATTGATTATTGTTGTTTTAACCTTGTGTTTTTGTTTGCAGAGATGATTCGATTTCCGACTACCAGCACCCCGCGATCCCCCCGAGCTAAACTGACGCTCGGAAAGAAGAAAGCTGAGGCCGAGATATCGGCCGGGCAGAAGGTCGCTGACGCCGACGTCCCGACCGCCCAACCGGTCGGTGCATCTACTGTGGTGACGGGCAACACCACGACTGATGTGATGGCCCCTCGAGTTGCCGGGCGCAAAGGCAAAGAGCCGGCGTCTGAGAAGGAGATCGAAGACGCGGGCGCCCTTAAGTGCCGTCGCAAGCAAGAGCCTCCGACCGGGGTCATGACGAGCGGGGAACAAGATCTCATCACCCGACTGACCAATCTATGGCCGGTCGGGGAAGACAGAAGCAAGTGGACGCCGGCACAGATAGCTGAGCGTGGCGCCCAAGACCTGATCGAGGTTTGTCTTTCTATTTCCTTTGGTTTTATTTCTACAACTTTATTCATTCGAGCTAACCGGCTAACTTTGCAGGTCTCCCGAGCGCTCCAGAGCCTTCAATACCGGGCGCTGCTGGCCAATGAGGTCGAAGCTCTAAAGAAAGTCGCCGAGCAGCGTAAGACCGAGAACGCCGAGCTCTAAGAAGAGCTGAAAACGGCCAAGGAGGCTCAAGCGATCGCAGAGAAGGCCGCCCGGGTTGCGCTGAGGGAGGCCGACGAGCTGAAGACCCGGTTGGGCAATCTTGGAAGCTTGGCCAAGTTCCTATGCCAGGACGAGCCTACGGCCGATAAGTTTTTCTGCGAGCTGATGAAGAACAAGCTCGGGGAGGACAAGGTGTGGTCGATCGGCCACTGGGCTTACAAATCCGGCCAACGGGCCATGCGGGAGGAGACCTGGTCCATCATGGAGGAGGTCTTCGATGGCGACGACCTAAAGGTCGTGCTGACCACTCTCCTGGACGAGGTTCCTGACCCCGGCCTGATGCCGTTCACCGAAACATCTGCCCCGGACGCCCTAGCCGAGACCAGTGCGAACGCAGGCGAGAAGGACGTAGGAAAGGTCGTGTAGATTCCGACCGGTCTTGTATATCTCTTTTTTGTTGAACTTCATTTGACCGGGAGCCCGGTCCCGTTTGTGTTGGGCAACTTTTGAATTATGAATGAACGAACTTTTTTGCTTATCTTATACTTCGTCTTTTGAAAAAATTATTTGTTTCTCCTATACTTCGTTCGATATGAACGTTTTAATTTTTACGATCACTCGATCGTTCTTTTTGCGATCAACCTAATAACTCTCCTTAGCCCCCACTGTCGAACACATGAGGAACGAATGAGTGCGAGAGTAGTTAAGGAAGGTTGATCGGGCTATGCTCTCCCGGGTGGCCTGTTCTCCCGAGCGATGGCGTGACACGACCGTCCGCCGAAGATGAGCGTTTTACTCCGGACGCTAGAATCCGCCCAAATGAAATGTAGAGGATGTTAAAATCCATAAGGCTTTTACCCCTATCGGTCGGTCCCGAGGGAGAGGTGAACCTATATCGGCTATAACCGAACTTTTTAATCCCGGTATACTCAGGCAAGTTTTAGCGACATTGTGGTCGTTGGGCTTTCGCCCGACCGGGATATCGCCCGACTGGATTGTTGATGCCGAATCTTGATCAGAAGAAGTCACGATCGGAATAACTTGAAATTTAAGCAAACTACTTGCTATTTACATACTTTAACAGTCGATCGAGCCGCCGTGCACAGACGAGCGAGCAATCATCGATCGACCATACAAACTTTATTTCCGTTTGCAGACGGACATACCAATACACATTGTACATATGCAACAAAAGATGGGCGTGTCCACTCGCAGGTGGAGCCCCCACCCCATCCGAAATTACAAGACGACATTAATGTCGAAACAAAACCAAAATTTCAGAATTTCAAGTGTCATCGATTACTCGTCCGATCGTTGTTTCCAATCGGTAGGTGCCCGGGCGAATGACCGTTGTGACTACATATGGCCCTTCCCAATTCTGAGCTAACTTTCCTCCTTCCAGGGGTTGACTTGCTTCCCGTCGTCGTAGCACGTAATCTCCAACCTGGAAGTATCTAGGGTGAACCCATACGTCTTTAGTGCTTTTCACCCTCTTTTGATATTCGGCCATACGTCTGGCCGCAGTTTCTCTCTTCTCTTCTACACGATCTAGATCCACGACCATAGAATGTTCATTCTCTTCTGCATTGAACGACCGTTCTCTAGCGATCGGGATCCATGCCTCGATTGGTAAACGCGCCTCAGCACCATAGACAAGAGCAAACGGTGTTTCCAATGTTGCCTCGCTAGGGGTCGTGCGGTATGTCCAGAGCACATATGAGAGTTCTTCGGCCCAACTACGACCAGACGAGTGCAACTTCTTCTTCAGTCCTTCTAAGATAGTTCGGTTGGCATTTTCTACTTGGCCGTTCCCCTGCGGGTAAGCTATCGATGATCGGATTGAAGTCGTCCCGATCGTTGGCAAAAAGTTTTGAAAATATTGACTCACAAATTGTCGACCATTATCGCTTATCAAATGAACGGGGACACCAAACCGAGAAATTACATTCCGCCACAAGAATCTGGCGCATTGCTGGGAAGTAATCGTGGCTAGGGCTCGGCTTCAATCCACTTCGAGAAGTAATCGATCGCCACTATAACAAAGCACCTCCGACCGGATAGCTGCGGAAAAGGCCCCAAGATATCCACCCCCCATCGAGCGAACGGGATGGCGGTCGTGACCGGTTGATAAAAGGTTGCCGGACGACCAGGCATCCAGGCGTACAACTGGCATGTTTCACAACTCTTAGCAAACTTTTCACAATCAAGCTGGATGGACGGCCAGTAATACCCGATCACCATGATACGCCGGGCAAGCGATCGGCCTCCTTGATGTGACGAGCATATGCCTGAGTGCAACTCATTCATAACTAAGTCAGCTTCAAAGGAATTCAAACATCTCTGCAAAGGACCCCCATACGACCGCCTGTACAACCGGTCATCTTGCACCTGAAATCTTGGTGCTCTCAATTTCTCCTTTCGCGCCCGTTGTGGATCATCCGGCAACCGGTCATGCTGCAGGTACTCCATCAAATCGGAGATCCATGTCTCCTCAGCCGGTTGAATTGGGGCGACCGGTAAGCGGTGAATACTGTGCTTCGGGATCACTAAAATTCGAGCAATCTTGGACATATGCTCGGGTGCGTCTTGCGCTAGCTTCGACAGGATGTCTGCATCAGCACTATCCAGCCGGGGAACATGACGGACAGTATACGCCCGGAAGAAATTTAATTTCTCCATTGCTAAGTCGCGATAAGCTTGCAGCTGTTCTCCATTGATCTCGTAATCGCCGAGGACCTGCCCGACCACCAATGCTGAGTCGGTCTGTGCCCGGATATATTCAGCCCCCAAATCCCTAGCGCACTGTAATCCGTTGACAAAAGCTTCATACTCTGCATCGTTATTGGTCGGGGAAAATTGATACATCAAGGCATAGTACACCTTAAATCCCTCCGGGCTAGTGATCACAATGCCTCCGCCCGCTCCCTTCTTGCTACTTGAACCATCAGTAGCCAATGACCACCAAGCGGCCATAGGATCTTCTTCAATCGGAGGTTGGGTATCCCAAGCGGTGCACTCAACTAAAAAATGGCCAAAGCCTGGCCTTTGATCACAGGGCGTGGTCGGTAGTCTATCGCATATTGTGTCAACATTAACGCCCATTTGAGTAAGCGCCCGGATGATGAAGCGGTGCGGAGGACTGCACCGACCGGTTGGTCTGTCAAAACACGTATAGCTCGTCCTTGAAAATAGGGAACCAACTTATTCGCCGCTTTGTATAAGGCATAGACAACCTTTTCTAATCGGGAGTAACAGAGCTCGGGACCATGGAGAGCGTGGCTCACATAGTATACCGGTCGCTGCACCCCCTCCATATCTGTCCGGCACAACACCGCGCTTACAGCTCGATTGGACACGGCCAAATAAACATCAAGTTCTTCTCCGGGTTCGGGCTTAGACAGCACGATCGGGGACATCAAATACTCTTTCAGCTCATTAAAAACCAGTCGACATTCCTCATCCCACACAAACCCATTGACCTTTCAGAGCACTTTGAAGAACGGTAAAGCGCGCTCGGCCAATTTCGAGAGGAATCTGCTCAAGGCTGCCAGTCTCCCGGTCAATTGTTGGACTTCCCAGACGGTTGTGGGTGGTTCCATGTCGACGATTGCTTTAACTTTGGCGGGATTTAGCTCAATCCCCATCTTCGTCATCATATAACCGAGAAACTTCCCGGTCTGCACAGCAAATGTACATTTCGTCGGGTTCAAACAAAGTTGGTATGTTCGCATGATCTGAAAGCACTGTCGGAGGTCCCGGGTGTGGTCCGCTCGGTCCCGACTCTTCACCAGCATATCATCAATGTAAGCTTCCATCGTCCGGCCTAGCAGGTCCTCAAAGAGCATGTTGACCATGCGTTGATACGTTGCTCCTGCATTGCGTAGACCGAACGACATGACCCGGTAGCAATATAAACCATCAGCCGTGGCAAACGCCGTTTTGCTCTCATCTTTGTGGCTCATCAT
This sequence comes from Ipomoea nil, assembly GCF_001879475.1. NCBI lineage: Eukaryota > Viridiplantae > Streptophyta > Magnoliopsida > Solanales > Convolvulaceae > Ipomoea > Ipomoea nil. The sequence goes on along the minus strand of NW_017616605.1, from coordinate 33,390 downwards.
AATCTGATGATAACCTTTGAAAGCGTCCATGAAGCTCATCAACTCGGCCCTGGCCGTTTCATCGACCATCTGATGAATACTCGGCAGGGGATAAGGATCCAACGGGCATGCTTTATTTAGGTCGGTGAAGTCGATGCACATTCTCCAGGATGGAGGCTTAGGGACCAACACTATATTGGACACCCACTCGGGATACGTGACCGGGTGAATGTACCCGACCGCAGCCATCTTCTTCACCTCTTCTCGAACGAACTCTCCGCGATCGGAGGACAAATACCGGGTCTTCTAAACAATCGGTTTAGCTGCAGGGTCTACAGCCAACCGATGGCAAATAACCGTTCGATCAATCCCGGACATATCATCGGGTCCCCATGCAAATATATCAGCAAATTCCCGGAGGATTGCTAACACTTCCAATCGCAGTTCAGTGGTAAGGGCCCAACCGATCTTTATCTTTCTCTCCGGCCGATCTTCCGACAAAGGAACCTCCTCTATCTCTTCAGATGGCTCGGGCTGTTCTTTCCGGTCCTTAACAGCCTCCCGGATGATTGTGTTTACACGGGAAGAACCCGCATCACGCCGATTCACTGCTCGGGTATAGCATTTTCTGGCCGACTGAACGTCACCGCGGAGAAATCAAACCCCAGCCGGGGTGGGAAACTTCATGCACAGGTGAGGCATAGATATAATTCCCCCAACCTTCATAATGGCCGGGCGGCCTAGAATGACGTTGTGGACGCAGTGAAGATTCACGGCCACAAATTCCATCTCCGTCTTTACTGACTTGGGCGGAGTTCCTAGCTCAACCGGGAGGACGATTTTTCCTTCAGGACGAATGGTAGCCCCGGTGAATCCTGACAGTGGTACACCGACCGGCATCAGCTCCGGCGGTCAAGTTTTAGCTTCTCAAAAACGTCCAAATAAAGGACATTAACACTGCTCCTGGTGTATAGCATCACCCTTTGTACGTCGACTCCCATGATGTCGATCATAACGACAAGCGCCTCCATCTCGGTGTCTCCACTCTCGGGTTGATCTTCCAAAGAAAAGGTGATCGGCTTCATCTTTTGCCTCTTACCGGTTTCCCGGGAGTTGACGATCGCGACCGGGCAAGGATTTCAAGCTTGAGAAGCATCTTCCAAGCCCCCAAACATAACATGAATGGTCGGCTTTGAGGTTTGCCGACCACTCGAAGGTGGATCGGGATCACGCCGGTCTTGATCTCTCCAGTCTTGGTTTGATCGATCGGAGCGATGGGAGCGTCTGTGATCCTTCCTTTCAGATGGTTTTTTGCTCTCTTCTCTCTTCCCCACACACTTATCCAACTTCCCCAATTGGAGCAAGTCTTCCAACAATTGTTTCAGATGGGTGCATTCCTCCGTGTCATGCCCAGCACACCGATGATAAGCACAATGTTTCGACTTATCCGGCCCATCCGGTCCCAGATGAGGTAGACGAATAAGGTTGCAGGATTAGGCATATTGCATGGCTTCCGCAGCCGATCGGTTTAACGCTGTGAAATCTCCCGACCGTGCTTGCGGTCCGGGATGGTCTTCACCCGATCGATGGTCTGATCGACCGGAAGCTTTTCGGGAAGATCCGACCTCCTGAGAGCGTTTGACGGCATTTGCCTCTCCAGCATTGGCATAATCTGTCACCCTTCGGAGTGCTTCTTCATAGGTAGTAGGCGGGTGGAATATAAAATCATGATACAAATAACCCGCCCGGAGAGAAATATGCAGCATGTGAATGGCTGTTAGGTCGTCCATAGGCTCGACCTCTCCGACCGCCGCTTTCCACTTGACTAGGAAATCGGTCAAGCTTTCTCCCTCCAACTGTTTAGCCTTCTCGAGGTACATGTAAGGCTTCCGGACAACTTTGGAAGTGACAAACTTTCGGGTAAACTTCGTCGCCAAACTAGCAAAATCAGAAATAGACCCCGGTTGCAGTGTTCTGAACCACTCGGCCGCCTGACCAGAAAGCGTCGAATAAAAAGCCCGGCACATCATAGCGTCAGTCACGCCCATCATCAACATATTGCCATAGTAAGTGTTGATGTGTACCTCCGGGTCTGTCCGGCCGTCATATTCTTTGTTTCCAGGGATTCGCAAATCAAGCGGGTAGGGTTGAGCCATGATCCCCGCCGTGAAGGGTGTCCGCAATAATGAAGTGGTATGATCGGGAGGGGGCCTTGAGGCATGCTCATTCTGCTAGCGAGTGAATTCTGCTCGAAGATCGTTTAACATTCCTCGGGTTTCGTCTTGCTCGACCGTGCGGGCTGGTTCCCGAGCCCGGCGACGACGATGTGCTTGAGCCCCACTATGTCTTGATGACCCCGATTGACTGGTTGCTCGCATGGGAGAATCAACCGAGCGCCTATTTGGATCCTGCGGTCCCAATCTTTGCCTCATTACTGGTCGGAGTCGCTCACATGCACTCGCTCGATTGGCTTCTAACTCGGCCTCTTCAGCCGCCTGATAATGTATTTCCTGCCGTGGTTCCTCCATGACCTCGGCCCCCTTCAACCCCAACCTCGAGCGAGCCGAGCGCCTAGCCCGGGGAGCTGGCTGAAGCTCGGGCTCGATCGGCATGGTCGGGTAATTCGGGGGAGCGGAAGCTGGAGCCGTGTACGCAGGCATGTATGGCGAGTAACCGGCCGGTGGATAATACATTGGAGTTCCGGGCCAACATCCATATTGAGGAGGTGGAACTGGATATGGATAACTCGCCGGGAACGGATACTGCTGACCGGGCGTTGGATATGTCGGTTGAATATAATTGACCGGGTTGGGAGCTGCCAATCGAGGAGGCGAAAGGTTGAGATTGAGGTCAACTGTTTGACCTTGGTGCTGAGTGTAAGCGTGGTCGGATGAACTTGCTTCCTCATCCTCCGGTGCTTGGTATATGAACGGAAACATGGTGATGATCGGGAATCTGGTACTCGTCTACGATAACTTTTCGTACCCGGGTCCCCATAGATGGCGCCAAAATGATAGTACAAATATCCACGTAATGCGGTCAAAGTACTGAATGAGAATAAAAATAATAGTAAAGGGGAATTTTATTGATCAAAAGTGGTCCTAGTGCAATCTAGATGGTTATTCCGAGGGCCGACTGACTGCGGTCGGGCAGCTCTGTAAATAACCTATTGATCGTCCAAAAGTCCCCCTCACCGTAGCCGCCGCAGGTACTTATAGCCTTTGGCCGGAGACAAACTTCCGGCCTACCGGCATGTGACCCACGTAGCCTCCACGCGTCTTCACCCGGCGAGCCCTCTCTGTCAACGCGTAACATTGCCACGTGCCTCTTTTCATCTTCTTCGTCTCTTCATAAGGTAAAGGCACGTTGACCGGGAAAAGATATCGGTCTGGAAGTCCAGCGGTCGGGTCCGACCGCTTCGGCTAAACGATGCCCGACCTAAAGAGCCTGCCCAAACAACAAGAAAAGCCCAACTCATGTCGGTCGGGATATATCCTACCAGGTTCGATTCGGTTTTTATCGAACAATTCAACTCGGTTCGAGTTTTTATCGAGCCATTCGGTATACAAGAATCTATTACCGTTCGGTTGTTCGGTATATTACCGAATCTAACTTGTTTGGTACGGTTCGGTTCGAGAAAACTAAACTGAATTGTCCACCCTTAAAATTAATTACCACAATGATCCCTTACTTATAGCGAATTACCAATTTGGTCCCAAGTTAATGGTTAACTAACGGTCACACAAACGGAGGATCAAATTAGTTAAGATTTTTAAAGTTGAGGGACTTAATTGGTCAAAAAAAAATAGTCAATGACCAAATTGGTAATTTCGCTATAATCAATGGACTATTTCGGTAATTAACTCTAATTATTATTATTCTTTAAAAAATTATTAAAAATTTTAAATAATTTTTTTAAAAATAAAAAATAGACGAACGAAGTGCGGGGCGTTTTATACTCCGTATTAATCCTATATATAATAAAGCCATATGGTCTTGTGAAAATTAAATGGTGATAATCAACATTTAATTTTCACAATACCATAATAATATTGTTAATTATAATAACAATAATAATAATAATAATAATAATTGCAATAATAATAACGATAATAATTTCCACTTACATTTTCTAATATATATATATATATATATATATATATATATATATATATATATATATATATATTTATTTATTTATTTATTTATATTTCAATTTCTTCTGGCAAATTATTGTGTGAACGATGGTCCACATAATTGTATGGATCATGAATATCAAATACATTTTTAATATATTAAAAATACATTATTTTTATATTGAAAGTACCTTACATACATATATAATGTACCCTTAGTATATTTAAAATATACTTTTTAATGCATGCAACCCCAACGTTCATAAGTTTGAAATTAATATATGGCATAGCTAGGCGGCCTAATATTTAAGATTGTTAATGTGCATATTGAGGACTACAGAGACAAAGATGCGTTATTCGTGGATTCATCGGATACTATCCAACAACACTCTCCAACTTAATTGACGTGAAGTAGGCTTAGTAACATTAAGATTATATTCTCGAATTATTAGTTCTCATCTTTTATTGATTACACACTTAATTCGATAGTATTTGGAAGAAAAAATCAATGTTCGAACTGAGATTGTAATTTTGGTCTTTAAAGGTCAATTGTATGTTGCTACATCTGAGTTAGAAATCTCAAAAATCTAAAAATTTTGATCCGTGGTGACTCTAAAATTGTAATTCAATTACTATTGTAGTTTACTAAATTCTTAAAAATTTGTAATATTAAATACTATGTACTAAATTTTTAATATAGATTAAGATTTGTAGTAATCACTCACCTTAAATATTATTTTAATTGTAAATATATTTATGTTCATAATTTTATCATAGGAATAATTATTAAATAACAAAAATTTTATATATGAATAAACCTCATGCATATAAAGTATATTTTTATAACATATTTTCCGTGCATCGCACGGGACAAATACTAGTTACAATATTTAAATTTGATAGGTAAAAATTACGGAGTATATATATATATATATATTTTTTGAAAGGTAATTACGGAGTATATATTTGTATGATTTTCAGAAAAAAAAAAAAAAAAAAAAAAAAAAAGTACATAAATTATGCCAAAAATAAAATTTATATCTTTCACTGAAAAAAAGGGTTTTTCTCTTCTTACATCATACCCAACCACTTCCGGATTTCCCCGCCCCTCATCTCATTCCTTCTCCAAGTAGGATAGGAACAGTAATCTTTATATATATATATATATATATATACATACGCCCGTGTCCGTCTAGCAGTGTAGACGAAATCTACGCATATCCGGCTAGGTTTCCGATTCTTGCTTTGTTGAATTCCTTCCCTTTGTTCCGGCGGTGAGCTTGCTACTGAGTTGTTTGGACGGCGAAGCATTGAGCTATGCAGACTGCGCAGACGGTTTTGAGCTTGAGACCAGGTGGTGGGAACCGGGGAGGAGGAAGTAGAGTGTTTGGGCCTCGCTTTGATTTCCCGTCGACTGCCAGCTTTGATCTCCCTGTGTTTCGCCCTCATGGCGACTCTTCTGCTCTCCATTCCTTCAAGGTTGGTGATTTTATTGGCTTTCCTAGATCCGTTACTCTTTTCTCTATCTAATCAAGTGTTTTGGCTGAACCCTAATCGTCTGTTTTGTTGGTTTATATCAAATTTTTACGAAGAAAATTTGTATACTAGTACCAGATTTTGTCAATCTGGCTACATTACATGAATTCGGATGTGATTAGGGTTTTTGGTTTAAGATTGAACTTTGGGCTAGTGGTATCTTGTATGCATGAAGTTCATTATTCCTTGTATTCATGTTTGCCTTGTCAAATATGCTAACATGAGCAGTACTATGCATTGGCAGATTCTTTTTGGTTGGGGTCCTAAATGTGATGTTTTTTACATTAATTAATTTTACCAGTAAAGTAGGAATCTTTCCATTGAATGTGTCTGTGGATTGGGGATCAAAATTCAAGACTAAAATTTTCATTTAAAGTTGGAATCTTATATTGAGCAAAGTATGAACATGTACATTAAAAAACACAGCCAAAGTGGCAAAGTATTTTGCTTTTGCCCAATGTAGTGCAAAGTGCACAGTGCACCATTTTTACTAGGAGCAACTTATGTAGTTGTGTTTAATACTATTCTATAATTGTAGACTGGAGATTCTCAATTTGAGGCACGGGAATGCATTCGATATAGTCGAGAGCAGCTTCTTCAACTAAGGGAGGTAAGAATCACATATTGAGTATTTATTGTTTCCTTCTCATGGTCATCAAGGTTAGAAATTAGAATATTACCCTTCCTCATTTAAAGGTCCTAGTGGACCAGGCTGGGCCAATTACTTTATAACCATTTGGGATATATGGCTAGGATTCTTACCCTTGAGTCCTTATTGATCCAGTTAGGCAAATTATATGTGGACCACTGATAAATATTCATTTTTAATATACCAAAGGTTCCATTTTTAGGTAAGGAACCTTCAGTACATTAAAAATGAACATTCAATATATAAAAATAAACCTTCTTTATATTAAAAATGAACATGTATGTTGGTGGTGTATCTTGCAAGGTGGATCATGGTCCACAATATAATGATGGATCCAGTAAGCTGTATACTTTGTTACCATTGTATTTACATTTTTCTATCGACCTTTGCATAGTGGGGAGTGGTTTGATTCCCTGTAAAATTAATAGTGGAACTCCATAACCACTCCTGCTTTTAATTTTCATTCTAGTGCCCATCTGACATTTGATGTTCTCTACCAGGTGGTCGATATCCTTGAGGGAATATTGAAAGCCAAACGGGAAGTTGAATCTGAACTATCTGGTGAAAATGCCAATCGGGCCCATCGAGAAAACAATGTGGGTGAATGATAGATGTGATAGCGAAGTCCATTTTTCCATTTTTACTTATAATTTAATGATTCGCGTGAACAATTTATACTTATATTTTTGTTATCTAATATGGTTATATTTTTTTTGCAGTTACAAAATCAATCCCAAATCCGTCATACTGAACCTAATAACCGTGATTGGCGGAACCGGTCAGCACAATTTTCTGTGCAAAAAGAAGAAAGATCATGGCACAATCAACCCAACCCAGAGGCTGTCAGAGCTCAAATCTCTTCGAACCAAGGGGTAATCCATCTTTAATTTGCTTAATTGTTGTATCATTTGGTAATTTCGACTGCTTTTCTTTAAAAGCTGTTGTTTAATATGGAACCATACTTTAAAATGGTGCTGTCTAATAAATTATCTTCATGCCTTAAGATAAAATATGTTTTACTAGTACGGTGTGAGTGTGTTTGCACTATTTTATATACACCCTTTTTTTCATTCGTGAAATCCAGTTTGGTGATAAAGTTTGCCAAATACCTCTATCATACATAGTTGCGTTTGGTCTCTGAGGAACTCCGTTTTTCTGTTGATTTGAATCAGGGAGGACCAGCTCCTGCTCTAATCAAAGCCGAGGTACCATGGTCTGCCAGAAGGGGCAATGTTTCTGAAAAAGAACGCGTTTTGAAAACCATAAAGGGGTAATACACATCTTTCTTTATTCTGTTTATCACATCGCATGCTATTGAACACCTAATTTGGTCGCGGGTGTTCTTTTGACTTCCTTAAATTGGTGCTTTGACAACTGTGTCCGCTTACCCTTTCTGATACTGACTTTTCTTTTTTATAATTGCAGCATACTTAACAAGCTGACCCCTGAAAAGTTTGATATCCTTAAAGGACAGCTTATAGATGCTGGGATAACTAGTGCCGATATTTTGAAGGTTCTCCCATGCCTGTTTTACTTGTCTAATGGATTACTCTTACTTTATGTGTTTCTCTTTTTGTTATTAGTTCTTTGTAGTTTTAACTTTCTTTCTTGTCCTGAAAGCTCAATCATTATCTAACTCCTTGATTGCATAATCCCCTCAGGATGTTATTACCTTGATATTTGACAAGGCTGTACTGGAGCCAACATTTTGCGAGATGTATGCCCAATTGTGTTCAGACCTCAATGAGAAGCTGCCTCCATTTCCATCTGATGAACCTGGCGGAAGAGAAGTAACGTTTAAGCGAGTGCTCTTGAATAATTGCCAGGAGGCCTTTGAAGGTGCTGACAAGCTGCGGGAAGAGGTGCAACAGATGACTGCTCCTGAGCAGGAGTCGGAACGCAGAGATAAAGAAAGGTTGGTCAAATTGCGCACTCTTGGAAACATGCGTCTTATTGGAGAGCTTTTGAAGCAAAAGATGGTTCCTGAAAAAGTTGTTCATCACATTGTTCAGGTATGTGGTGCCCTTAGTAACTTTCTCTTCCATCATCCCTATTTTGTTGTCTATCAAATGATCAAGACTGATCTTGCATGTTTTATAATGTCAACAGGAACTGTTAGGGCAGGATCCGAAAAGCTGCCCAGAAGAGGAGAATGTTGAAGCTATATGTCAGTTCTTCAACACCATTGGTAAACAGCTTGATGATAACAAAAAGTCGAGACATATCAATGATATTTATTTTAGCCGAATGAAAGAGTTATCCACAAATCCTAAGTTGGCTGCACGGCTTAAGTTCATGATCCGTGATGTTCTTGACTTGCGTGCAAATCACTGGGTTCCAAGGCGTGAAGAGGTTAAAGCCAAAACTATCACTGAGATTCATTCAGAGGCAGAGAAGAATTTGGGCTTGCGTCCCGGTGCTACTGCGAGTATTAGGAATCCTCATGGTATTGCTCCAGGGAGTACAAGTCTTGGTGGCTTCCCCATTAATCGGATGATGCCAGGAATGCCAGGGACAAGGAAGATGCCTGGGATGCCTGGACTTGATACTGACAACTGGGAAGTTCCAAGATCACGTTCAATGCCAAGACGCAATGGACCAATCATTGAGCCTGCTGGGCGTGCTCAACCGCCACTTATTGGCAGATCACCATCATTAAATCCAAGATTTCTTCCGCAGGGTAGTGGTGGTCAGGTCAATGCACCCATACAAGCTAATGATGCATCCCAAGTTCCTGTCTCAACCAGACAACCTCCCACTGCATCTGGTTCTCCAGCGACTGAAAGAGTGCAGACTCCACCAGAAAAACATAACCCAGTTGAACTCAAGAGGAAAACTGTTGCACTTTTAGATGAATATTTCAGCGTTCGGCTTTTGGATGAAGCCTTGCAGTGTGTTATGGAACTGAACTCCCCCCAATATTTCCCTGAGGTTGTAAAGGAAGCCATTGCCCTTGGATTAGACAAAAGCCCACCCTGTGTTGAACCAGTAGCAAAACTTCTCAGCTACTTATTTTCTAAGGAGATCTTTTCTTCTAGGGATTTGAGCACCGGATGCCTGCAATTTGCTGTTCTGTTAGATGATCTTGCCATGGATTTGCCAAAAGCACCAGCCAATTTTGGTGACATCACCGGAAAACTAGTTTTGGCAGGGGGGATAGACTTTGGTGTCATCAAGGAGATCCTGACGAAGGTGAGTGATGACTTGTACCAGAAAGACGTATTTTCTGCTGCAATGCGTGTTGTCAACTCCAGCCCATCTGGCAAAGCGGTAATAGATTCACAGGCACCTGATGTTGAGGCCTGTCACAGTTTGTTCCAGTAAAGCTTCACATGACAAGAAGAGACATTTCCTGCACACTGTTAGGCCATTTTTTTTTTTTTTTAAATTTTATTGACAGAGCTATAGTATTACTAGTTATATGATAGCATGAAAGCTGTGGAAAATTTTTCTAGTGAGCTAGTAGAAAGCCATTGTTTCATTCAACTATTCAAGGTAGAAAGATAATAGTTCCTTTGTGTTTTTTTTTTTAAATCCTGGGGCAAAGGTTAATTGTACCACTCTCCAGGCAATTTTGAATTTTCTTACCGTGGACTAGCGCTTTATACTAGAGTTTCTGTTTCATTCTACCTTTTACTGACTGAGGTTTTGACAAGCTTAAAATGCCATCTGAAAAATATGTGCAGAAAGACTTCAGTTGATACAAAGCAGAACAATTATTCCCAGTGGATGAATAATATAAGATGCAATTATTGTTCATATTTAGTATTTACCTTAATTAATACACAATTAAAAACTGTAGCACATGTAATATCTCTACAAACAGGCTTCAAATATAAAGCACAACATTTTCAATGAAGGAATTATTTTTAGTCATAGATATCTACTATTTGTGTAACCACTTCCCAGTTCCCAGTATGTCAAATCCGAAAAACATCTGTTTGGAATCGCTCATCATAAAGTTGCCAATGGCCATACCTCTCGGCGGCGTTGAAGACTGCTCTAGGAATGTAGAAGTTTGGCTTCTTGAGACTCTTCATCTTTTTCAGATGACAAGAGGCCTTGATAATATCCCTACTAGTCAGATTTGCACATCCAGAAAGATCGAGATCCTCGAGGTTTGGGCAGCCTTGAGATATCATGTCTAAACCTTTTGCCGTGAGCTTGGAGAACTGAAGTTCAAGCGTTACGAGATGAGGCATGTACTTTGCAATTGCAGCAGCTTCTGAATCCCCATCTTGAGGGCATGCATTTAGATACTCCTTGGGGACAACGCGGGCATGTTGGGAAGGATCCAACCAATTCATCAGGCTTCTCCTCAGAACTTGTAGATTGGTACAATTCCTTCCTATTAGCGCCAAAGACTCGTGAGATATTTCATAGCAGTAGCTGATATCAACTTCCCGAAGTAACGGGCACCCTGAGGCTATTTTAGCCATGACTTGATCAGTAACATGAGCGCAACTCCGAATAGAGAGAACCTGAAGGTTTGCACAACTGTAGCAATATAATAGTAAGATCAATAAATTAGTAGCCATGCATAGAATAATCTTTGAAAAAAATAAAATCAAAGCACAAACAAATAGTATTGTAAATATCAAAATGTAGGCAGTGGTAAAGAAATTTTACACCTGGTTATCACCTGCTTCACAAAATTGCTATGTTCTATGACATATTAGAAAGGCTCATACAAGGAGTTGGCAGTAAATGATAAGAATTACCAATATGAACAGATAAATAATACTCAATGCATCAACCTGACCACAGTAAAAAATTCTGATTCAACTCATTCAAGCAAGCCCCATAAAAACTATATGAAACAATGCCAAGTACTACCAATACGTACACTATAATTGATAGTACCCAACATCTCAACCTGAATAGAGGAAAAAAAATTATGATTCAAACTCTACCAAAATCCTATTCTATGAAACAATGTCATTGCAAAGGCTGCCAGAAGCATAACAGCAGACTTCATATTGAAATAACTGGGGATGGGGATTCAGACTTACCAAGTTACCATCTAAATATCTAATGCAAAAAGTGGAGTATACAGCAGGTAAAATGAAATTCCAAAACATGGCATCTGATATCTATAACAAGAATTTTCTGTCACCATTGCATATAAACGAGGAAATTCATTCAATTATCCATGCTTTCAGCTGATTCCAGCTATCAGAAATTTTCTACTCAATTAGATAAAATTTCATTAAGATTATCCATAAAATTTTAAAAAAGAAGAATTTGTTGCTGAGTTTATCTGAAATCCATGACTACTACTTTTACTAAACTCCAATTGCTTCGTAGAACCATGATTCAAAGAGTAACTAACACACGCATACACATGGTATAGTGTAAAAGAAATCTAAAAAAAAAAAAGTGTTTGTATAAATTGATTCCACACCTTTGAGCGACCAAGGAGAGGGAACGATCGGAGCAGTGTCTGAGGCGGATTTCCTTCAATGAGCCATCGCTCCAGAGAGCGACGGATCGGAGCATGGAGTCGATTCTACGCTCGAACTCGGGAGTCCAATGGCGAGGCAATTCGGTGGCGGAGCCGAAGTGGCTTTCGAGGTCGATAACTGAGTTGAGGGAAGGGTCCTTGCATGCGTTCAGCCAAGGCTTGCAGACCAACATGGGGCCTCTCCATCGCTCCTCCAAGGTGAGGCGCGAGAGGATGTTAACGAGGCACACCTGAGTCAACTCGGCCCAGTAACTGCCGAGTCCAGACTCGCTTCCATCTTCTAGCTCGTTCATTTTCTTCAGGTAATAATGTCTTACAAATGGATCTATTATATATTCCAATACAGTCAATGTTTCACCAATTAAATTAATACTCCGTAATTACGAAGTTTATATTCATCACCAATTAAATTAATACTCCGTAATTACGAAGTTTATATTCATGACCAAGACTTCTGACCTCAAAATCTTTATTCCTTGCACAATTTTTTGAGGTTTCCCATTTCTTATTTGTTCTCTTCCCTGAATTCAATTGAATAAAGAGGCTAGATATTTGTTTTCTGCGTATAAATGGGATGTTTGGTAAATGGCTGATAGCTAGTAGCTGGTAACTGATCGAGTTAGCTGATAGTTAATAACTTATTTGACCCGTTGATAGTATTAGCTAATTGTAAAAATGTGTTTGGTAAATCAGCGGTTTAGTATTAGCTGATTATATGTAAAATAACATTTAAGGGTATGCGTATATTATGTTATTTTAAGGAACAAATTGCATTTTTGGTTCTGTGACTATTAGGGTACTGACAATTTGAGTACGTGACTTTCAAAACTCTCAATTTAAACCTTTAACTACGCAATTATTAGCAGATTTGGTCCTGTCGGCCAATTTTGGCCGAAAAAATATAATTCTTTTAAAATTATTTATTTATAAGGGCAAAATGGTCATTTAACGTCATTTCTCCTTCTTCTTGCGTCTGCTGAAAAGCAAATCCCCATTTCGCCGAAACGCATGTGGATCGGAGCAAGATTAATTTCGGTGCGCCCTCGTATTTCAATCTCTCATTCTTTCTTTCTTTCTTTCTTTCCCCACTTTCCTTGGATTTTAACCTGTGTGATGAAAATGAAATATTTACAGAGTGCATCGGCCATCATCCTCCCCATCATCAAGGCAGAAGGAGTTAGGCAGATGTTCTTCCCGGCGACTCTTCCGGCATATTACAGAGCTCCTCCTGCCTCCTGCTAAATCAAAGCGGCCGGCCGGCTGGCGGGGATATATGCTTCCATTCAACAAACATATTATTGTATCTCTAATTTGTCTCTCTTTCTCCCCTTTTGTTCATTAACTTCAAGTAAATATTGCGCACAACATTTATAGATTCCTGTCTTATGTACTCTCCAGCATCAATCTTTTACAGATTACTATGGCGATGTAATGTGAACTGTCAATTACTTCCTATGATTAAAATATTCTCCGTAGTTTAGAACACATGACGTTAATGGTACGTGCCCGTGTTCGTTTTGCTTCTTCTCTGATATCTTTATTAATCGAATTTTAGAAGATGAATGGGGGTTATCCGTTGAACAAATTTTGCAGGAGAAACTGAAAAATGAAAAATTAGGAAAGATGGAAGAGCTAAGTTTAGGTAAGATTGCTGACAAGAGACCCCAACCAGTAACTACAGTCAACCTACTCGCAAGAGTTGACAACTCCAGCTCTGTAAATAGGAATAACGATGAGGAAGAAGGAGAAATGACATTAAATGACGATTTTGTCCTTATAAATAAATAATTTTAAAAGAATTACATTTTTTCGGCCAAAATTGGTCGGCAATTTGGCCGGAAGGACCAAATCTGCTAATAATTGCGTAGTTAAAGGTTTAAATTGAGAGTTTTGAAAGTCACGTACTCAAATTGTCAGTACCCTAATAGTCACAGGACCAAAAGTGCAATTTGTTCTTATTTTAAGTTCAAATTTATTAGGATAAAAAGTATGAAATCTTAATTTTGATAGATGCTTCTAAAATTTGAGTCACTATTTATATTTAGAAGTGTATTATTTTTATTTACATATGCGTATTGCAATATATATATTTTTTATTTCACTATTATTGAAAATAATTTTAAATATTTAAAAGGGAAAATGACACTTTTTCCCCCTGAGTTATATACTTATAGCACTTTTTCCCCCTCAATTATTCAAGTGGCTGTTTTTCCCCCTAAAATGTTAAATGGACATATTTACCTTTAAAATAAATATTTTATTTATTTTTCTTCCCCAACAAATTATGACCATAATTTGGTTCAAACCAAATAAACACTATAGCAACCAAACTGAAATATTCCAATTACAATTTAGAATTGAAACTCGATATTTAGAGTTTATTAAAATCCCGGAACGGACGGTTCATGTTCCAAACTGAAAAAATAAAATACATTTATTGTTGAATTTAGACTATTTTTAAAATAAAAATAAAATTTTAAAATAAAAACGGTTCAAAATCGTGAATCGGGTCCGGAATCGCCGGTTCACGGTTCAGGATCCAATTTTTTTGATTCATAATTTTAATAAATTGAAATCCAAATATTGGGTTCTAGATCTGAATAGTAACCGGAAACTTTTAATTCGATTGCTATAGTGTCCGATTCAGTTCGAACTGAATCATGGTCATCCCTACGTATACGCAATAATTTGTTGGAGAAGTAAAATAAATAAAATGTTTATTTTAAGGGTATAAATGTCAATTTAATATATTAGGGGGAAAACCACCACTTTTAGAATAATTGAAGGGGCTAATGTGCTTACCTAAATAATTGAGAGGGGGGGGGGGGCGGGGGGGGGGGGGGAGTGCTATAAGTATATAACTCAGGGGAAAAAGTGACATTTTCCCTATTTAAAATGTAAAATGATTTTATTGTAAAAATTATTATTATTATTAAAACATAAGCCCATCCACAAAACCATGCACGCAAATTATGCCCTGGATCCGTGTCCACAATACATTGTGGACACGAGTCCAAAACGACGTTGTTTTCAGGGAAAACGTGTTATTTAAGTTTAAAAAAAAATGTTGATTTTGTCTCGGCGTTAACGGCGTTATTCGTTTGTGCCATTACGAATGTACAGTTATGGGATTATGAATGTACAGTTATGGAATTATGAATGTAAGTTATAAAATTATGAACACAGACTCTGACATTATGAACTTACAATTATGAACTAAAAGAGGTAAAAAAAAAATTATATTTATTGTTTCTTTTGCATTTTACTGATAATATTTGCTATAATGCTACAATGTGCAAGTATTTTCGACAAATCGCGAAGAGAATACAATATTTTGCCGTATCCAAAATCCTAAGCAACATGTAAACCAATTGATCACTTTGCATGCTAACAAATAATAATATTCTGAAACAATCAAGCTGGAAAAAGTGTCAAAGTAGTTAACGTATATGCATGCATTTGTGTTTACTGCACTCGAAATGTCTATCGCACATTTGGATACCTATTCATGCAAGTATTTTAACCTATATGTGCAAGTAATCCGCTAATTTTGTGCACTTAGAGTTGCGTGTCTATTCTGTTAGTTAATAAGTATTCTGAAACAATTTTGATGTATTGTTGCATTTAGTTTTAAACATAAGTGCACCTAAAATGACAATACTAAGTAGGCAATTACATATACATATGTCTTAATATAGAACAATCATACTTAACTTTGAGAGTGATTATATTACACCGAGTTAAACATTTGAAAAATTATGTGCATGTAACATTAATGCAAAATGTAGTTTGCAATTATTTTACGCTATGTATGCATATTATGTTTCATATTTTTGCAATTAGAATTGCCTGCCTTAATTATCATTTAAAAATAATTCTGCAATAACTTACTGATGCATCTAGAAGTCAATATAAATGCACCTAATATTACAAACCTACCTTTGTAATTACCTTAGTTTATACGTGAAAGTAATAGTTTCTATTTGAAAAACTAACTCTCACAAGGAAAAAGAGATACCAGAAGGGACAAGAAAGTCTAAACGACAAGCAAAGAAATCAAAGCAACAAGTATTAGTTCATGACTCACTTGATTATGACTTGGCAGAAAGTGAACAACCAACTAGTACATCTCAACCGGAAGAATCTGAACAAGAAGAACTCCAATCGTAAGAATCTGAACAAAAAGAACCCCAACCTGAAGAATCTGAACAAGAAGAATCCCAACCTGAACACGATGAATTCATGGAGGGATCCGAACATGAAGAAAGCCAACCTGTTCAGGAAACAAACACAAACACTACAACAGATAAAACATACAATGTTGTTACTTACCCATCCTTGTCAACAAGGACAACGCCATACCAACTGACCAAAGCTTTTAAGCAATTCAATGATGCACAATGGCAAAGTGTAAAAGAAATGGGTTTTGAGCACATACGTGATCAACAAATTTCAAAAATCCTTAGCAAAATGGAATGGTGACTTCTAAACAACTTTGACCCACGCAGTTGTTGTTTACATGTGAAGGATGAAATGGAACTGCACATTACAGAGAAGGATGTAGCCCAAACACTGGGGTTTCCTCAGGGAAGTATCAAAATTGAGAGAAGAACTAAAGGAGAAGAAAATAATACATTACTTGAGGACTGGAAGACAGTATTAGGCAGAAATTATCTGAATATAACACCACAACAGTTGTGTAAAGCAATGCTAGCTTGCAAGGATGGCGGAGAATGGTTTAAACGTCATCTTGCCATACTGATAACAACCATGTTTGTAGAGAGCACTCCACTGGTATGTCAACACATATCTGATCAAGAACTTTGCAAATGTGTAAGATATTAGTGATCTCAACTGGTGTGAATATGTACTTAAAGCACTGGGTCAGCAGCAAAGTTTAATGGGTGAAGAATATATCACAAAAGTTCATTGGCCCTATACTATTCTGGGTAATAAGTTGCTTTAAGAATGAGAAAAATAAATAAGAATGATTATTATATCAAAATTAAACATTATTTTATACATTTTACACGTTTTGACAGAGTAGTGATTTACAACATATCAGTACCTAGGGCGTTATCAACCTTCAAGGGATAGGACACACACATCTACTGAACCAAAGGAAAAAGGCTAAGATTAGTTGAGGTGGCTTTGGCTATGGATACATTGATGAACCACAGGAGGAACTCCTGCAACTGACTGAAGGAAAGAAATCAGAAGAAGATGAAGAAAACCTGCAGGTAAAGAGTAATATTGTTATGTTGTGCAACTAGATTAAGTTATATGTGCATGAAGTTATATGTATTAGTGCACATAAAATTTTGAAATCATACAATATTACTAAAAGGTTCACTAGTTAGCTAAATACATCCTTGTACATGGTTAATACTTCTTGTGTGCAGAAATGATACATATCACATCAATATAATGTTAGAAAAGTGATAAAATGTTAATAGTGCGTAGTGTGCAAGTAATTTATATTTTATATATGTATGTATACCTTTAAATTTGTGCACTCAGCATATTTCTATATGTGTATCATTATTCTATTAACACATGCTTTTGCTAACTGCAAAATCACATTTGTACTGCAAACAAACAAACAAACAAACAAACAAAAAAGAATTATATGCACATATTTGCACAAAAGATAAAACTTCTAGCAAAAACAATGTTTGAAGTGATGAAAATGGCACAAGAGGCACCAGGGCGTACACATGAAGATGAGGATTTCAAACAAATGGTGGAATCTGCACAGAAATTGCTGGAAATTCCGAACCCTGAGATTAGAAATGTTGTCTCAGGGTTCAGAATTCCCAGCAATTTTGTGTAGATTTCACCATTTGTTTGAAATCATCATCTTCATGTGTACGCTCTGGTGCCTCTTGTGATATTTTTATCACTTCAAACATTGTTTTTGCTAGAAGTCTTATCTTTTGTATAAATTTGTGCATATAATTCTTTTTTTTTTTTTTTTTTTGTACAGTACATATATGATTTTGCAATTAGTAAAAGCATGTGTTAATAGAATAATGATACACATATAGAAATATGCTAAGTGCACAAATTCGAAGGTATACATGCATATATATATATATAATATAAATTACTTGCACACTAGGCACTATTAACATTTTATCACTTTTGTAACATTATATTGATGTGGTATGTATCATTTCTGCACACAAGAAGTATTAACCATGTACAAGGATGTATTTTGTTAACTAGTGAACCTTTTAGTAATATTGTATGATTTCAAAATTTTATGTGCACTAATACATATAACTTCATGCACATATAACTTAATCTAGTTGCACAACATAACAATATTACTCTTTACCTGCAGGTTTTCTTCATCTTCTTCTGATTTCTTTCCTTCAGTCAGCTGCAGGAGTTCCTCCTGTGGTTCATCAATGTATCCATAGCCGAAGCCACCTGAACAAATCTTAGCCTTTTTCCTTTGGTTCAGTAGATGTGTGTCCTATCCCTTGAAGGCGGGTAACGCCCTAGGTACTGATATGTTGTAAATCACTACTCTGTCGACATAAAAAAAAAAAAAAACGTGCAAAATGTATAAAATAATGTTTAGTTTTGATATAACAATCATTCTTATTTATTTTTCTCATTATTAAAGCAACTTATTGCCCGGAATAGTATAGGGCCAATGAACTTTTGTGATATATTCTTCACCCATTAAACTTTGCTGCTGACCAGTGCTTTAAGTACATATTCATACCAGTTGAGATCACTAATATCTTTCACATTTGCAAAGTTCTTGATCAGATATGTGTTGACATACCCAGTGGAGTGCTCTCTACAAACATGGTTGTTATCAGTATGGCAAGATGACGTTTAAACCATTCTCCGCCATCCTTGCAAGTTAGCATTGCTTTACACAACTGTTGTGGTGTTATATTCAGATCATTTCTGCCTAATATTGTCTTCCAGTCCTCAAGTAATGTATTCTTTTCTTCTCCTTTAGTTCTTCTCTCAATTTTGATACTCCCCTGAAGAAATCCCAGTGTTTAGACTATATCCTTCTCTGTAATGTACAGTTCATTTCCATCCTTCACATGTAAACAATAGTTGTGTGGGTCAAAGTTGTTTAGAAGTCACCATCCCATTTTGCTAAGAACTTTTGAAATTCGTTGATCAAGTAGGTGCTCAAAACCCATCTCTTTTACACTTTGCAATTGTGTATCATTGAATTGCCCAAAAGCTTTGGTCAGTTGGTATGGCGTTGTCCTTGTTGTCAAGGATGGGTAAGTAACAACATTGTATGTTTTATCTGTTGTCTCTATCTTTGTTTCCTGAACAGGTTGGCTTTCTTCATGTTCGGAACCCTCCATGGATCCATTGTGTTCAGGTTGGGATTCTTCTTGTTCAGATTCTTCAGGTTGGAGTTCTTCTTGTTCAGATTCTTCCGATTGGGGTTCTTATTGTTCAGATTCTTCCGTTTGGGATTCTTCAAGTTGAGATTCTGGTTAAGATATACCAGTTGGTTGTTCACTTTCTGCCAAGTCATAATCAGGTGAGTCATGAACTAATACCAGTTGCTTTGATTCTTTGCTTGTCGTTTAGACTTTCTTGTCCCTTTTGTGTATCTCTTTTTCCCTGTGTGAGTGTTACTTTTCCTAATAGAAAATATTACTTTCACGTATAAACTAAAGTAATTACAAAGGTAGGTTTGTAATATTATGTGCATTTCTATTGACATCTCGATATTCATCAGTAGAGTAAAGTTGTTGCCAAGGTTGCAAAAATCGCGCCTAGGCGCTAGGCGGTAGGAGGTCGCCGCGAGGAATGGCCTCGGCGGCCTCCTCCGCGGCCGGCTAGGCGGCCGCCTAGACCGCCTAACCGGCCGGTTCGCGAATTTTTTTTTTTTTTTTAAATGTCAGAAAACTTTCGGAAGGCATAACTTTTGACTCGGTTGTTCGATTTGGACAATTTTTTTTTTCAAATCGCGTATTTTTTCGAGATCTATACACCGCAAACGGCCGAAGGCGGTTTAGTCCACTAATTTCTCAAAAAAATGCTTCTTTAGCTCTTAATTTTAGTTTTTTATGTATTTAGATGGTTTAAACAATCTTTTGAACAATTTTACAACCACTTTTGTAAATAGTTTCTAAGAAATAACTATGGAAACCTTATATTTTAGTACTAAATTTTGAAAATTTTTTATTTTAAAATTTTTTTTAATTAAAAAAAATAATAAAAAATAATCGGCGCCCTAGGCGCTAGGCGCCCCCTTGGCGCCTAGCGTTTTTTGCAACATTGGTTGTTGCAGAATTATTTTTAAATGACAATTAAGGTAGGCAATTCTAATTGCAAAAATAGAAAACATTATCTGCATACATAGTATAAAATAATTGCAAATTACATTTTGCATAAATGTTACATGCACATATTTTTTTCAAATGTTTAACTCAGTGTAATATAATCACTCTCATAGTTAAATATGATTGTTCTATATTAAGACATAAGTATATGTAATTGCGTAGTTAGTATTGTCATTTTATGTGCACTTATGTTGAAAACTAAATGCAACAATACATCAAAATTGTTTCAGAATACTTATTAACTAACAGAATAGGCACGCAACTCTAAGTGCACAAAATCAGAGGATTACTTGCACATATAGCTTAAAATACTTGCACGAATAGGTATCCGAATTTGTTATAGACATTTCGAGTGCAGTAAACACAAATGCATGCATATACGTTAACTACTTGACACTTTTCCCAGCCTGATTGTTTCAGAATATTATTATTTGTCAGCATGCAAAGTGATCAATTGGTTTACATGTTGCTTAGGGTTTTGGATATGGCAAAATAGTTTATTCTCTTCGCAATTTGTCGAAAATACTTGCACATTGTAGCATTATAGCAAATATTATCAATAAAATGCAAAAGAAACAATAAATATAATTTTTTTTTTACCTCTTTTAGTTAGTGTTTTTGTGTCACGAACCACTGGGTTTTGTTGTTCGTCCATTTTTTGAAGTGAAATCAAAGAAATCAGAGTGTTTGTAGCAAAAAATTGCGTTTTTAAGAGTTTTTTTCCTTTGTTGTCATCGTCGCGGGAGGGTTTTGAAAGGAAACAGACAGTCTTCACCTTTTTTAGCATAAGTTTTGTCGATAATGCCCTTCGCGCGTCCTACTTGATGCAATTTTGTTGTCAAATTACAAGTTTGCCACTGTGTCTTAGGAAGTAGTTCAGCCGCTGATTTTAGATGACGGATGGCGTTGATCCATTCGTAGTTCATTCCTGGGAGCTTGTTCGTATAGGAGTGCAGCCCTCTATATATATATATATATATATATATATATATATATATATATATATATACATGGAGAAAACGCAAACTATATCAAAATACAATACAAGGACAACCAAGAAAATCAATAAAATGTGAAGATACGTATTATGTAGTGAAGGAAATAATTGATTTGCAACACAGAAGAAACAACTAAAACTGCAACAAACAACTCTTCAACTAAAACTGCAATCTATTCATTAACAATCATTCTATGACAAGGAAAAAGGAATGCATAGTACTGTAATGGTTTCAAACAAGAAATCTTCCAATCAGTCCACTGAATGTCACAGACACACACAGATGTTACAAGCATGTCATCAACCAGAATTTCGGTGTACATACCCTTACCATCATACAACATTTGCTGCTCCTACCATAGAAACAGCCTGATTCCAAGGATTAGTATACAGGTACACCCAAGGCTTGAACCAAATACAATGGCAAGCTTGTGATTTTTCTGTTTCCCTGAAAGTGGAGTGGCAGGAAATTGAAGCGTTGATGATAATAATATCAGGTTAACCACAACACAAACATATACCCAAGTTTGAGTACAGTAAGTTGTTTAAGAACAGCACATATACAAGGGTATGGAATGAGAAAACGTAAAAATCCATTTTTTTTTTTGAAAACCGTAAAAATCCATATAATTAAGAACACAAGTATTTTTTTTTTTTAAATAAAGAACACAAGTATATCTTATACCATATAATTTGTTAACAGCAGGATATATATATATATATATATATATATATATATATATATATATATATATATATATATATATATAGCATAACTGCATAAGCATCATTCCGGGATGTGTCTAAAGCTCATAAGCCCAGTGCAAAGCAAAAGCTCTTAGGCAGCCACTACAAGAAATATTCATAGCGGCAATCAATCTAAATTAAGAACAAACACAGAACAAAAGCATATATAAATTTGATGGAATTATTTTAAGGGTTTTTCAACTACCAAACAAAGCTTGTGTGGCTTATTAATAAACTCTCTTTTTAAAAGCTTTTACCCATTTACCAATCAAAGTTGCCAGCTTCTTATTTAAAAGCTAAAATCAGCTATTAACTTTAAAATTAACCCTGCCGTACAGAGTTTAGATGGTCCGACCAAATCAAAATGCTTATAAGTTGACACAGTGTGACAGGCAAAGACAGTGGCAACTGTTAATAGTATATAACCAAAGCAGAGTTTAATGAAACAAAATTTTGCCTATGCGATTTATGGACATATTTCACATATTCTACAAGAGAAATGCAAGATTGTGGAACCTCATAAATTAACTCTGGAGCAACTCCTTCAAAATCATCAAACTCAAATCTCTGTTTCTCTTTGCCAACCTGAGAAGAAGTATAATCCCAGCTTAAGTTAATAACCTCCTCTAACCCAAAAAGGGTAACTATTCAGATCATCATCAAAATATTCAAAAGCTTTACACCTTTACCTCTGTGTTGATGAATCTATATGTTCAATCATTTCACAAGTCTTGTACTGCTCAGGATCCTCCAGAAATCTAACCATTCCCAACAACTCCAGACAACGATTCCCAACAACTAATTCCTTGCCCTTGATGCCTGTGTTCTTGACTGAATACTCTTATCAGTGGACTTTTGGCTTGAAGTTGAAGACCTGAAAGCCCCCAGTGCATCCAGGAAAAACCTCTTATTAGGGATGATGCCATCTCCATCCATATATTTCAACAATTTCTCTACCAGCCCTTTCATATCTGCTTTAGTGTATGCCTTGTATAGAAGCTTATATGTTGAAGAGTCAATTGGGAAGATCTTAGAATGATGCATGCTCTCAAACAGCATATGCGCTTCCATAGTTAAACCATTCATGCAATACACATCAAGCATTGAGTTTAGAGTTGAAACCTTCTTTTCCTTTTCCGTTTCAACCATTTGATCAAATATATCTCTTGCCCTTGAGACAGAGTCACAACGCCCATATGTCATAATGAGACATTCATACGTGATGTAACTTGGCTTGTACCCCATATCAGTCATCTTCTGGAAAATCCCTTCTGCCTTATCCCTGAGCCGTGCTTTTCCATAATTTGTAATCATTGAATTAAACGTAGGAGTAGTTGGCTTCTCCTTTGAACGCAACAAGCTCTTAAAAACCTGTTCCATCTTTTCGAATTCTTGCTTCCTCCCATACGCATCGATCAACAAATTAAACGTAATGATATCTGCTTTCAGCTTATTCCTCTTCATCCGAGTGAGCACAGACTCCATCTCCTTGATCATCCCATTTTTCCCATAGGCATCCATCACACCGTTAAATGTAAAGATATCGGGCGTAACAACACTCTCTTCAAGATCTTTGAACAAATCATTCACCTTTTCAACATCCCCTGCCTGAGCAAAAGCTCTCAAAAGAATGTTATAAGTAACAACATTGGGCATACATCTTTCCATCCCTTTCATCTTATCAAAGTACCCAACCGCCTTCGCCAAGGCCTTGAGCTTATCCTTGGAATGGAGATGGGCCGAGATAAGCGAATTGTACACTGAGGTATCTGGCCTACACCCACTATTACGCATCTCGGAAAATAACCACATTGCCATTCGGGTCTGCCCTTTCCTCCCCATAACTGATATCAATTTTGAGTAAACCCCATTGTCAGCTATATACCACCGTTGCCGTTGCATCCATCTGAATACCTAATATATCACATCTAAACTGAATACAATCCTCAAACCATTACACTTTCAATTCATCACTACTCAAGAATCAAGATGATAACTTTACACACGGAGTATTAAATAATTGAACAATTGGCAAGAAATTAACCTCAAATATTCAGATATTTCAGAAATTAACCTTCATATCTGTAAATAAGGGGAGGGTGGGATCTAACCTCAAGGCATTGAAGCCATTTGTCACTCTTGCCGAGCTCTTCAAAGAGCAAGAAACAGTGCTCTGTACGCACCATTTTCACGTACTTGTTCAGAGTGGCCACCAAAGGCTTCTTGTCCGTGAAGTTGTTCATCATTTGAGCAACGAGCTCCTCGGCCTCCGAAGATGGGCTCCGGCTCGCTGAACCCGACTTTCTTTTGGTCTGAGTCGAGAGGCAACTTATAATAGTCGTCTTCTTCCTGGGAGCACATGAAGGGCTCTTGGTGTAATCTAGCGAAAAACCGTGGGTGAATTTAGGGTTTGAAGAAAGTTGAAGGTAGCCAGATGAGGAAGGCATTACGAGGAACTGCATTCTATCCCACTGAAATGGTGGAGAGCACTCCGAGAAGGCAGTCGAGGACGAGAAGTTCTTATTTTATGTCTGTTCAATTAACAAAGTTGTTTTAAACATACACTAGAGTTAAAGTATGTTTTTGCAGCTCAAACTGCATTTCTTGCAATTAAATCCCAGTAAGCACATGATCTGAAATACTCATAAAGGCAAAGTCCAAAAATACAGTGATGCCTAAGAAAAAAATACAATGTGAGGGTGTTTATACATCCAAATATAAGTTGCATTCTCACTCACTCACTCAAATGTGAAAATCATTAGCTTAGTTTTTCTTCTTTAAGTAACATACTTTCAGAGCAATATGTTTTAGCAGATATTCACCTCAATTAAATAATACTAACATAAACAGTACGTATGGTATACTATTTGGATCTTCGACATTGAACACTTGAGATTTGAGAACTTCCTAAATTTTACAAAACAAACCACTGCACAAACTATCAGAAGATGGGGAAGCAATAAGAACATTATATTATATTTATAAAAAAAAATAAAAACTAGAGCGTGCGACGGTGGCTTACCTGCGAAGTGGCGGAGTGGAGCACAGGCTGAGCAGTGGTGGCGTGGTCCGCGACGGTGGCGGCCGGCGGCGTGGGGCAGCAGGATGGAGCAGAGGCGCGGAGGACGACAGTCGTGGGCTGGTAGCCTGGTGCCGGTGCTTGGTGACAGACGGACAGAAACACAAAGACAAAGTGCAGATAAGGAGACGGCAGACGGGCAGAACTGTAAGAATTAGGGCTTATTTGGTTTGTGGAAAATATTTTAGGAGAAATGGAATTGAAATTCAATTATTAGGAAGATGAATTTTATTGATTGTTTGATGAAAAAGAATTACTAAAATGTTGATGGATTTAACTTAAAATTGTAAAAAATAACGAGTATAAAAATATATATACACCCCCAATAAATTAATAAAAGTAATAATAATTTAAAAAAGAACAGAAGAAAAAAAATAGTCAAATCGACAAATCATATCAATTTGTCTTTCCATCTTCCTTAAATGTGAGGAATTCATTTTTCAATGAAAAATGAATTCCATAAACTAAACACAAAAAAAAAAAAAATAGGAATAAGGTTCAAATTGGCCACTGAACGTAATCTGAAAGTGCAATTAGGCCACTGAACGAAAAAAAGTGTAATTAGGCCACTGAACACTCCAAAAATGTGCAATTTCACCTGATAGCAGGTTACCCTCAATTTTAGCAGGTTATCTGCTTACGTGGCAGCTGAGTTGGCATTTTTAATAAATTTTAATTAATTTTTAATAAATTTTAATAATAACTTTTTATTAAAAAAAATTTTAAAAAATAAAAACGACTTTATTTTATTTTTTATTTAATTTTTTCCAATTTTTTATAAAATTTATTATTAAAATTAATTATTAAAAATTATTAAAAATGCCAACTAAGCTGCCACGTAAGTAGGTAACCTGCTAAAATTGATGATAACCTGCTATCCGGTAAAATTGCATACGTTTGGAGAGTTCAGTGGCCTAATTGCACATTTTTTGAATGTTCAATGGCCTAATTGCACTTTTTTTTCGTTCAGTGGCCTAATTGCATTTTCAGGTTACGTTCAGTGGCCAATTTGAACCTTATTCCAAAAAAATAATATTTTCCTCCACTCTAAGAGCATATATAATAGTGGAGATATTTTGTAGTTTTTGAGTAATTTTTGTAAGTGTGATTAGGTAAGAGAATAATGGATGGGGGAGAAAAAAAAGTAAAGCAAAACTTATTTAAAAAAAAAAAAAAAAACAATATGAAAAGAGATTGTCAGGTGCGCCTAACACGCCACCGCGCGCGTGCAATACACACGACCGTGTGGGCTTCTATTGTGCGCAAAACGCGCAAAGCTCCCTCTTTTTCTTGTTTTTGCTTTCTCCAAGTGGAGCCCACAAATAACTCTCTCTTGCGAAAGAATCTCATTTTTCTCTCTCGTGTGTTCTCTTATCCATATCAGCAGGTACTATTCTAGCCCCCCCCCCCCCCCCCCCCCCGCCTCCCCTCTCCAAATAACTCTTGATATGGATGCTCTAAGAGCAACTCCAACGGCTGCAAATTTAAGCGCTATCCCACCATTTTGCCAAATTCTTGTTCTCCAATGTGCAGCGCCATTACGCCATCTCGCCATATTTTTTGGCAATAATGAACAGTGCTGCGCCATATATGGCGCGGCACTGTTCATCTAGGCCAAATATAAAAGGGAGGGAAACTTACCATTTTGCCCTTGTTTTTTTTTTTTTGGATAAATTCAAATATATCATTTAATTGTTTTATATGTAATTTTTTGTTTTGTTAAATACTTATATTTAAAGTTTGTATTATTAAATATAAATTATATCATTTGAAAGATCGACGATCGAAACAAGACTAATATTGAATATATATTAATTAAAATTTTAAATACATTAAACATAACTAGAACATAATAATAAAAATTAAATTTTATACTATATTATTATTGTGAAATAAATTAAATTTTCAATAAATTCAATTTTTTTAAATAATTAATGTTATAAAAAATTTAATGTTAATAAAAATTATTATTTACATCACAAGTTATATTTTATATTAAACTAATTAAGTTCGAACTAAGTTATATTAAACTAATTAAATTCGAAGTAATAATTGAGAAATCAAATTATTTTAGTGTAGAAATTTGGTGTTTTGGTGTTTTAGTGTTAATGGGTTGGAGATTGAATAAAATTTGATGTGAGAATATTCTTTCTGATGTGACATTTGGGAAAGAAATTTGGTGTTTTGGTGTGAATTGGGTTGGAGATGCCCTAAGAGCATCTCCAACCTATTAACACCAAAAATCTCCACCAAATGTCACATCAAAGAGAACATTCTCTACACCAAATTTTATTCATCTCCAACCCATTACACCAAAACACTAAATTTTTAAGTCAAATGTTATTCTACATTAAAATAATATGTTTTCTCTAATTTTAAATTTTTATTAGTTCAAATTTAATTAGTTTAATACAAAATATAATTGTTAGTGTAAATAATAAATTTTTAGTAATATTATTTTTGTGTTGTTGTTATGTTTAATTTATTTTAATTTGTAATTAATCTATATTCAATATTAGTCTTGTTTTAATCGTCTTGATGCGATCTTTCAAATGATATAATTTATTTATAATAATATAACATTTATGTTTAAGTATTTAACAAAATATATAAAACATACAAACAAAATAAAGGATATGAAAGAAATTAATAAATAAAAGCAGGGGCAAAAGAGGAATAAAAAAGATGTTCACGAAATGCCGTGGATGAACAGTGTCACGCCATATATGGCACAGCACTGTTCACCATCGCCAAATGTTTTGGCGTTTTGCCGCTCCATTGGAGCCTCTTTCCGCCAAATTATATGTCATTTTGTTGATATGCAGTCACGTTGGAGATGGCCTAAGGTCATCTCCAATGAAAGCACCAGAATACCAATTTGGTGTAACCATGCTCCAATGAAGACACCAAAATGGTGTAAGTGAATAGTGTTACACCAAATATGGTGTAACACTATTCATTTACACCATTTTGGTGTTGAACTTTTTAAATTTTTTTTGCTATTTTTTTCTTTTAAATTTTTATAAAGATTTAAAGATCTCATTGAGACGTTTAAAACAAGATCAATATCGACTACAAAATAATTAAAAATTGAAATACATAAAAACATAAATTTTATTTTAAAATATCATTATTTATATCAAAATTATTTTTATATTAAAATAATTAAAGTAAACAAAATTAAAGTTTTAAATTATAATAATACCAATTATTTTAGTGTATGAATATAATTTGGTGTAAATGGATTAGAGATTAAATAAAATTTGGTGCAGAATTTTGTGTAAATGAGTTGGAGATAACAAAAAAAAAAAAAAAAAAAAGTAATGTAAGAAAGCCAGTAACTTTCAAAAAAAAATATTCCTTTTGATGCGAAATTTAGTGTTTTGGGTTGAAGATGGTATAAAGAAAACAATTTTCATGAAAGAACTTTTCCATCTAACCAAACATCCCCTTTAGGGTTGGGGCGCTAGCTTGCGGCTTGGCTTAAGTCTTTATTCTTTAAGATATTATATATATTTTACCGAAACTTTCTACTCGATTAGATAACATTTCATTAAGATTATCTATAAATAAAAAATAAAAAACAAAAAACAGTCCCTGAGTTATAACCATAGTAATGACTCAGGGAATTATTACAATATCAATTTTTAGTTCCTCGGTTATGAGTGAAGTGGTGAATTTGGCCCCTAACGTTAGTGGTGCGTTGACAAAGTTAATTCTAGGTGTAAAATAAAAAATTAAAATTCCAAAATAAAACTTGTATGCAATATATTTCACCCTTAGCCCAAATATTTTTCCCCAAATCGACAAAAGCCATAAATCTTCAATGTAATCAACAAATAAATCTTACTATGTGACTGGTTTGGAAAAGAAATCCTACAATGTCTTCAAGAATAAAATATTGTTGTGCACAAATCAATCTCCCACTTGTCTAGCCGTTTTAATAACCCTCGTATGATTACCACAACACAGTTATAAACATCCATATCAACCCATCTAAATACTCCACAACTTTCGTTAAAAAAAAAAATCAAATTTCAATATTTCAATTCTATTTATAAAAAAAAACAACTTAGATTACAACTTTTTAACAAATAAAAAAAACTCACTCCATAACGCGGACAAGCTTGGAATCTTTTTCTTGGATTAGCATAACTCATGACATTTTCATGGTTAATAAATCATCACATTTACATAAAAAAGTATCTCCAAAATCGGGTTAAAATGAAGTACCACAACTAAGAGAGATGATATCCTATAAATAATGGCTAAATTAGTTTATCAATACTACAAATATTGTTTATTTTATTGAACATATAAAATAGGGAAACAACTTACCTATGGATTTTTCAGCTTTGAAGTGGACGAAATTCGATGCAAGTGCTGGGAAGATGAAGACATTCGATTTCGCAGTCTGTAAGAACACAAATACTGATGCAGAGATGGGTTTCAACATAAGAAGGGGATTATAATTTGAAATTCATATGTTATCCTTGCATTATTTAATTGTTTTTAAGTTTTCCTTTAGTTGTAGACGGAATACAAGATCACAGAGCAAACTCATCACTTCGCTCATAACATAGAGACTAAAAATAGATATGGAAATAACTCAAGAATTAAGTCGGAACTTGAGAATAACTTAGGAACCAAAGATGCAATTTTTTTCTAATTTTAATGTCATTAAATAACATTATTAAATATAATGCATGATATTTAATTAATTAAATATGTAAAAGAAAAAATTGAAACAAAAAAAAAGGGTCAAAGTACCTATGAGGTCCCTATACTGTAGTGTTTTGTTCAATTTAGTCATTTTACCTTCTTTTTTATATAAGTTTGGAGGGACTCGTGCATGAAGACTGGTGGAGGAAATAAATCATTGAATGTGTCTTAAATAAGCTACATGTCCAAAAATAAGTGTACACTAATACTTACAACAATTTCAAATCTATACCTCTATTCTTTTTTATATGTTTTTATTTTCATATCATATAGAAAGTAAAAGTAATAATTAATTAATTAATAAGTAAAATAACCATTGGAGTATGCTTGTGGCATTGGGTTTCCATGTTAAGTGGATTGATCTTATTATGATGTGTGTCTCTACAGTTTCATATAGCTTTTTGGTTAATGGAACTCGAAGTGATGCAATTATATCAACTAGAGGATTGCGGCAAGGTGATCCGTTATCTCCCTTTCTGTTTATTATTTGTGCTGAGGGCCTATCACTGCTATTACAGAGAGCACAAGATAGGGGTCTAATACATGGATGCAGGGTAGCGCGTGGTGCCCCCGCTGTTTCACACCTTTTCTTTGCTGATGATAGTCTTTTGTTTTTTAAAGCAACTGGCCAGGAGGCTATTGAGATAAAAAAAAAAAAAAAAAAAAAACTGCCTGTCACTGTATGAGAAGTTATCTGGACAGAAGGTCAATTTTTAGAAATCGAGTATATGTTTTAGCAGGAATACAACTGATGAAGAGAGGGATAATGTGGCGCAGGTGTTGGAGGTAATGCAGACTCCTAATTTTGGAAAGTATCTTGGCTTGCCATTATTTATTGGGAGAAATAAGAAAGCAGCTTTTGCTTACATTGAGGATAAGATCCGACAGAGAATAGGATCTTGGAATAAGAAATTATTATCACAGGCTGTTAAGGAGATCTTATTGAAAAGTGTGGCCCAAGCTATGCCTACCTTCTCAATGAGTGTGTTTTTATTGCCAGTGTCTGTCTGTACTGCTATTGAGCGTCTTATGAACCGATATTGGTGGGGATCTGGGACGGACCAGAAAATACATTGGACAGCTTGGGATAAGCTATGTCTCCCTAAGAAATATGGTGGATTGGGCTTTAAAGATCTTAAGGCTTTTAATGTGGCTCTTTTGGGTAAGCAGGCATGGAGATTACTTACAAACACGGAATCATTGGTCTCAAAAGTTTATAAAGCCAGATATTACCCTAGACTTTCGTTTATGGAAGCAGAACTGGGGAATAATCCCCGTCATTGCTGGAGGAGTATTATGGCTGCAAAAAGCCTAGTATGTAGTGGCGTGAGAAGAAGGATTGGGAATGGAAATTCTACCTCTGTGTGGAACCATCCCTGGTTGCAAGATGGAGAGGAGCCCATGATCCAAACAGAAATGCCACCCCAGCTGGCTGATACTAGAGTAGCCAACTTAATTGATCAGGGGACAGGAACATGGGATTATCATTTGCTTACTGATATTTTTGAGCCAGAAGATGTGTCAAGAATCTTAAAAATACCAGTCTCCCAGGAATATGAGGACCAGTGGTACTGGCATGGGGATCCCAATGGTTGCTACTCAGTTAAAGATGGGTACAGACGTATTATTGGAAATTATGAGAGTAGTATGAACCCGGGGTTTAATAAATTGCTCACTTTATGGAAACAAAAAATACCGCCCAAATGGAGAACGTTTATATGAAAGGTCATAAATGATATCCTCCCTACTACTAACAACTTGCGTATTAAAAGGGTGGATGTGAGTCCATTGTGTGCCGTGTGTGGGGTAGAAAATGAAGATGTTATGCATGCATTGGTTTTGTGTGACTATGCTAAAGCCATTAGGACACAATCTAACCTACCATCACCAAGCATTGTGACAAATGTTTTTTATGAATGGTTTGATGAATTGTTGAATATTTTAGACTCTGATGGAATTCTCTACGCAGCTGCAATACTATACTACCTATGGAAAGCCCGGAATGGAGCAAGTATGGGACGCTTGTTTGACTTATCCGAGGAAGACGATGGCTATGATACATGTTGCGGTAAATATATGGCGCAAGGTGCATCTGCCTCCACCAATTGCCGCTGCTCCAAATGTTGCTGCCAACAATCAACCGCCTGGAGTACTTACTGCCGTGCAAAGCAATTCAACACACCCACTTGGACAACGGCAACAGTGCAACAAATGTTTTATCGATGCGGCCTATTTCGATGGGTCCAATCAAGCTTCGGTAGGTGCGGTACTTATGGGAGAGAACGGTCATTTTGTCTCGGCTTTCGTTGCGCCATTACCATATTGTTATTCACCATTGATGGCAGAGGCGTATGCTTGCAAGGAGGCCCTGTCATGGTTACGTGATCGGGGAGTGCAATCTGTTGAGCTTTATACGGACTGTCAGACACTACAAAAATATTTGACACCACAGTATCAACTACCAAGATCATATATTGGCTATGCTTTAGATGGATGTAGGAACCATATTACTACTTTTACATATTGTCATGTTCATTTTATTCCTAGATCGCAAAATTACTTAGCACATAGTTTAGCAGCTTCGGGTTCTCAGTATGATACAGCTATGTATTGGGATGATATCCCACCTGATGCTATTTCAGCTTATCTATAAATACAACCCATTGGTTGACTTTAAAAAAAAAAAAAAAAAAAAAAAAACCATTGGAGTACTTCAAATTCAATTAAAACACAATTAAATGGGGTTAAAAGCTAATTAAGGAGATTATTAATTTGTTCTTACTGCATTGTTTTTACAATACCATTTTGTTTTAGAAATTAACTTCGAAACGGCTCATATATTTAATTGACACTTACCCAAATAATAATTACAATAAAATCCAATTAAAATTCAATTAAAAAATAAAATCCATAGCCTGCTTCATTGCTCACACGTGCCAATCACGTGAAGTGCCATGCCTCCGCAGCCTCGAACAACCCATAGAAAATTCTCACACACTTATATTAATATATAATCTAATTTTTAGAAAACTATATAATATTGTATATAATTGTGTCATCATATGTAACGCTGTTGTAAGTGCATTTTATGCTCGGTAAATTATATTCTTTAAAAAAAAAAAAAAACTTTCAAGGCAAAAAAAAATAAAATCTTTCAAGGTGTATGATAATGTTACATAAACACTATAAAAATGTTCTCTATTTTTGTTTTTTAAAAATCTTGTAATGCAAGAGAAATACAATTAAAAATTACATGAATCATGATCACAATGTATCAATAAGTTTGATATATAGTTTGTAACCTAATTATTGTTTTTATATTACAACTTAAACTAATAGTTTAAACATCTTTAATAAGTTTGATTGAAGTGAATGACAATGCATTCTCATCTCTTAAAATATCGAGAGTTTAAAATCCCTTCTAAAAAAATAATATGATCAACATTTTGTTCTTTAATTGAGTTAGACCCGTGCAAACAAAGATTAATTTAAATATGGTACAGATTTATAAATAAATAAATAAATAAAACTTATCCCAAACCACATACCGAAGCTATGCTCACAATCCAAGCCAAAAGCTTATATATAATGGGAAATGGGAAACATATATCCAAGTGAACATAAGGCACACACCTACCAGTACTAATATTCTCACATTTCCATTTCCCTTCTCTTATAAGAAAATAGATAGAGAGAGAGAGAGAGAAATTAGAGAATGGCTTTGATAATGGCTTCAAGCTTG